>NW_026441682.1:265809-448500 GCF_025612915.1 Magallana angulata
GGTTCGTTTCTCATGTTTGCCGACCAATTTATGCCCTTTACAATGCGAATGAAAGCCAGATATGTTGGTATCCATACTGTTAAATCGCAGCATTTCGTCTTGTTGATGTACAGCTGCCCTTGAATTTGATGGAAATAATCACCGTCATCTTTTAGGTGCAAATAATCGTCTGCTTTTTCTAAAATAAAATAAAAAAATCCATTGTTCATACTCGTAGTTATCAAACGTATAGGGGGAGAACATTTTCAAGAACAGAGAGATGGGTAATACTGTACAAAATGTATAATCCGATATTTAATCATACCAAGAAAAAAAACCCAGTGGATGTTTAAACTGCCTCTTTAATCTTCATGTCTTTAGCCGAGTAAGGGCACATTACTTAGCTTCTTGATATTTCGCCACCTCTGTCTGGAAATGAAGTATACCGGTATGTTCTGAACAATTGTGTTAATGGGTGGCTATACCATCAGGAAAAGCCCTTATGGCTCCAGACTCGTGCAGCCAAACTCCTGCAAAATTTCGAATAATAACTATTACATGTATTCTAAGCACATACCATATTTTTTCAAAGAAGTTCATATTTTTTCTCTGGAGCAGATCACATGACTTATGGTCCAGAGCGTAAATTAGTCTAAAATTAGTATAAAATTCTAAAAAAAAAAAGACAAAGTATATTTTTTTTAAAATTTTGAACTAAAAATGGACAATTTGACTTCAGGTCGACATCAACTACTCATTAAATATAGTATATATAGTATTCCAAAAAAATTACTGCAAGTACATTTGACTGGAAGAACTAATACAATGCATAGTAATTTATTAATCTGAGTCTACCTATAAATGAATAGAAATAAAACTATGAACACTTATGACAAAACTGCTTTTGGGCAAATTCAAAACTTGGCGAAACCTTTTGCAAGTATCAAAGGTCAATATAACTAGGGGCAAAAATGACCCTGTATACAGTACTTCATACATATGTCTCATACTAACTCGGTTGTGTTTTTAAAGAAACAAATAAGTACAAAAAATAACAAGTACATGTATTATAAGTTTAATTAAATCAGTTTAATGTTTGGCATACTTGTTTAAAGAATATTATTAGAGAAACAACATGTAATTTCAGTAATATGATGAAATATTTTGTTCATGATACAAATGTTAAAGCTGAACACGACTCTTACTAGTACGTTCACCAGAAACAGTCAGCAGATGGGTATCAAACTGTACAATTTATTTCTTGTTGACCTCTGGTATGAACTTTTCAAAATAAAAATCGATGAGTTTCTCTATGTTCGCTGACCAATTTATGTCCTTTACCATGCGAATGATAGCCAGATCTGTCGGTGTCCATACTATTAAATCGCAGCATTTCTTCTTGGTGATGTACAGCTGCCCTTGAATTTGATGGTAATAATCACTGTCTTCTTTCAGGTGCAAATACCCGTCTGCTGTTTCTAAAAAAAAACAACATTGTTCATACTTGTAGTTATCAAATGTAAAGAGACAAAACATTTTCAAGAAAAGAAGGATGGGTAATACTGTACAAAATGTATCATCAAACATTTAATCATACCAAGAAAAAATCCAGGGACTGTTTCAACTGCATCTTTTATCTTCATGTCTTTAGCCGAGTAAGGGCACTTTACTTCAATTAGCTCAGCTTCTTGATATTTCGCTGCCTCTGTCTGGAAATGAAGTATTCCCGTATGTCCTGAACAATGGGGTTGATGGGTGACTATACCATCAGGAGAAGCCCCTATAGCGCCAGCCTCGTGTAGCCAAACTCCTGCAAAATTTCAAATAAAAATTATATTATAAACACATACCATATTTTTCATAGAAGTTGATATTTTTTCTCTGGAGCAGATCACATGACTTATTGTCCAGAGCATCAATTTCTAAAATTAGTATAAAATTCATAAGAAATTTATAGACTAAAAATGTACAATTTGACATGTAGACCACACCAACTTATCATCTAAAAATATTGTATATATAGTATTCCATAAAAATTACTGCAAGTACATTTGACTGGAAGAACTACTAATACAATGTATATTAATTAATTAATCTGAATCTACCCGTCTCCTCAAGAGAAGCCCGTAAGAGTATGTAGCTGTCAATTACCGGTCTTTCGTTGGTTATCCCACATGAAATTGACAGGACATATCTCTAGGTTGTATGCAGAGAACAGTCTTTTCAACAAAGACTTGCTCTTCCTTAAAAAATGCACATCAAAACTAGCAACATTGAGATGATTTCCAAAGAACCTAATTACATTTTACAAATAATATCAAAAACAGTGTTCAAACTCTAAGTCTAATCTAAACACTAAGGGAGAAAGTAAACACAGTCATTAAAGAGTGGACATACAAAACAATTAATTAAAATAATACATCTTCCGTCTTACAGCCTTAAAGACTTGTCCAAAATTAGAGGCTGTTATTCTCAGTTTTCGGACAATGACCTAAACAGCATTATTTCTATGTCCCTAAGTTTTCTCCGCTATCGTATTTATATTGTCCACAGTGACTTTGAGTTGTGTACAGAGCCAATTGTCCTGGTCTTCAGCATGCAGAAAGCTTTCCGAAAGCAAAAGGTCTTCAACCAATAGCACTAGTGGTTTCTCTACTGGAACTTCTGGAGAAAGGAACCAGTGGAGCGCTTAAAAAAATATATTTTCATTTCATTTCATTAAATAAATATTATATAACAGTATATAAACAGTTTTACAGTCATGTATTAAAACCAGACATACAGTCAATATATTACATGATAATTTAATAAAATACTTTGAATGCAGAAATATACTGTTGGAAGGTGAACGTTGGGGGGCGGGGGGGGGGGGGCAATTTTCGTGGATATCTTACATTTTCCTTGTTCGTTGGGATGTAATTTCATGGGTAACACTTTATAGTATAAAGATATCTTTACTTTAAAAAAAAAGAGACATTCGTTGGCATGTAAATTCGTGGGTCCAGGATATCCACAAAAACCACTAATTTTTATGATTGCACGGTAATTTGTAACTTAAAAAATACACAGTTTGCAAGCCAAGGATTTCAAGAACTTTCTTGTACAGTTCACAAGTATGAATCAAGAGCCAACACATGATGCAATTTTATGTTATTTAGTACCTAATGTTGGTTTCAAATTATATGCATTTCAGCAATTAAGATTATCTGAAGTTTCTTGTGACTCAGGAAACAAGGAGATATTTGTGTTTAACAACCGAAATTTAGCAATGAAAATAAAGATAATTTGAGCTATTGGAGTCAATATTACTCAGTTAAAGTATATTAACTAATGAGTAGATTACAGTTTAAATAGGAAATATTTGGCAAACAAGCATGAACAACACAATGATATAAAAATAATTTTTGTACAGACTTGCAATCTTTTCAAAAATGGTCAGTTCCCCCCTTTATTTTCAAAAAAAAATGTTTAACAAACCCAACAGATGACCTATGAATATTATAAGGGGACAGGGGCTGGTAAGATGAAAAAAAAGAAGTACATTGTACTATTTCACCAAGTTTTATAAAGACTGCTTATGCCTCCACATAAAAATAAGGAAAACAAACTATTGTCATGGGACCAGTTCTTAATTGCCAGTGCATTGTGACATCTCAAATTTGCACAAAATATAGGATGGTCATTACTTGTATTGGACGAGAACTAGTCTAATGCCAGAACTATTCTGGAAGTAATTTTCAACAAAAAAGTGAAAACCCTTTCTCCAACAAAACTGTTTACAAAAACATTTTAATCAAAAGTTAACCATAGTTACATGCATACCAGTAGATCGCCCTAAATGTCCTAGCATTTTATATAATGCCTTATGGGCGGTGTCTTAAAACGGCAATGAACGAGCACTGTCAATCAGTTTCATATAAATACATTGAAAATTAGCAAAACATTTTTACATTCAATTTAGTACTTGTATACCCTAGTATATGTGAATATTTATACTAATTATCTGTTTTAGTATTTAAGAAATTACCTGTATGTTGGATTTGGAGATGGAATCATTTCAACAATTATCTCAATTTTCTTGGGTTGAGACTGGGCGTTTTAGCCAACTACATTTGATGTCAGACTTGCTGACATTTTTGTAGCAACTGAAAGGGAAAAAAAAGAAATGATGTTGTTTTAAAATAGTTTTAAATCCATAAAACTTTAAAGTAAAACTAATGCTGCATAAAGAATTTCATGTTCTTATCTAAAGAGAATAGCAGCAGCAACATGATGGCAGTAGTAGTCTCTCATAACACATTCACACGCCGATCGTTTGACTGTGTCATCATCTAATTCAATCAAAAGTGAACGACAGATACATAATACATGTAATGAATGTGTATAATTTAGACCAATTACACGTACCGGTAAAAATACACAATGTAAATAGTAAACAATTTAACTTTCTGAATTTCCTATCACTTCTATGGTCTCTCCGTTTTATTATTTACAAGTCAAAACAATTGAGAAGATCGTCATAGTTTGATCCAATATATATATTTTTCTTGATTTTCTTGATCATATACAAACTTTAGAAGTTTGACACGCCCCTCAGTATATGAGGCCCAATAATGCAAGGATATCGACATGTGTGTGGTTCCCGGAAGTGATGTATTTTTTTCTTAAATCTTGCGGCGTTCGAGAATCATTTACACAACCTGTTTTACCTTTACATTTTGACGACTCATTAATAAATACTCAAAAACTTAAATAAAAGTAAAAACATTCAATCAAATCCAATCTAATTGGTTCCAAGGAAGCATTAGTTGTTTCGTTTACATTCATGACAAGGAGGAACACATGGTCGATCCTCTTTCTGGTTCTTGACCTGCCAATTTGGACGTCTCTGCCCCCCCCCCCCCCCAAAAAAAAAATCACGTAGTTTAAATCAAAACATTGATCGAACAAATATTTAAATGAACAGAAACTTAGGAAAGCTGACTATAAAATATTGGAGTAATCATCTCTTACATACAGTTTTGTTGTTAGGTTAATGCCAATGTCCCTTACAAGTAAAATATCCAAATATACAAAACAGATGACGCAGACTATGTTGTTTCCTTTATTTCAAGTTTTCTGGAATAAATATCGAGTAGACATAAGTATGGAAGTAACAATTGTTAATTGACAATACGTTCTAAATTTAAATAAAACGAGTTTGTACTTTAAAGTTTCCGAGAGGCAAAATACATTGTTTACACTGAAACCTTAGGTCATTCTCTTATTAGAAATGCTGCAATATAGTATTTTGGGCTTTGCTTTAAAGTCATATATAACATCAACTCTTAGTGGGAATGTAAGATACCTGACCCTCTCATACATATCTTGTAAGAGTTATCAATGTAAATATGTTTTAAATTGCGTATACATTTAGTTCATATTCAAGTACTCCATGTTTTTTTTTAGTCCGTAAAAATATCATATTAATGAAATCGTTTTCAACAACCAAGCTAACAATATTGTGCATACTTTGAATTACTTAATCAAGCATTGATTGAATTTACAAAAAAAAAAACAAAAAACAAAAAAACACCTTGAAACCAACAGCAGCATGTTCCAATTAAAGTATCGAAATCGCTCCAGTTAATATCTGCACTGTTATGCCGTATCAGTTTTATGTTTTATATTTACGATCGGAAATAAATATATATATTGATTTCAGATAGCATGCAAGAATTATTCTTAAAGAGTCATGCTTGTATATTAATCAAATCATAATTTCTTTTTTCCAGATTATTATAGATTTTGAGGTAATGTATTTTAAAACTTCCAGGCATTCACTCATTGCATTATTTTCAAGTTTGAATAAAATCCATGTGATCGTGTTTTAAGATGTACACGGGTTGTCCAAAAGGTTCGTGAGCACATGCATTGTCATCCTAAATGACGACGCCTTACTTTTTTCTAGAAAGTATTCTGATATTTTAATATATACTCTAAAATGTGTATGTATTAAAATAAGGGCAATGTTTCTTTTTTACATTTAAGTTATCATTATTTATACGTTGTTAATATAAGCTGCAGACATTTAGTTATATCGACGTTTTTATAACGTCTAGACCCTTAGTTTCTATAATATAACACGCCTTATTCACTATCTGGGCGGAGGGTACAATTGCACACACATCGAATAAATCCTCCTATAGTTTTCACGATATGACTTTGTTCTTGCAAATTAATTGTACATACATTAGAGCGGTTCATATTGCTAGGATTTTGATTTTTGATAATTCATGTTTTTTTTTTAAATACCAGCTGTTGAACGTAGTCATCTTTGGCTAAATATTGCATATAGGGTACCCGTATTGTATGGATAACTCTTCCTACAGTTTTTAAGATAGCATGTAAATGTTTTTCAGATCAATAGCACATATGTTAGAGATGTGTATATTGCTTGGACTGTGATTTCTAATTATTTATGAAAAAAATACCACCTGTAGAGTTTAGTCATTTTTTGGCTATTTAAATCCGGCTGTACATTTTTTGTCCGCTTATTTGCATAATGTCAGTTTGTGTAACATTTCATTACGGATTTTCTGAACGAGATACTTTTTTGCGCTGTAGTTTGTAAGCGTTTGGCTATTAAATTTAGCTGATGTAGCCATCTCTTTCATAAACGAAGCTAGGTTTTTTTCTCTCCAACTTTTCATTTCATAAATCATATATCGCTACGGGAGTCAGCTGAAGAGATGATTCTTTTTGATAGCTAGAAAGGGTCGTCATCTGACGAATAGCCTAGAGGTATTTTTGTTGCATATAGTTTTTAGAGATCAATCGGATCTCTTGCATTACGAAAATTTTTAATTTGATGTCCCCCATCCTAAATTGCAATGTTCTTCACTCCTCTTAAACCAAAATGAATGATATTATTCAACCAGAGAGTGTACGTAAGTGCTTCAGGAGTTTCATTGCCAAGCATTTTCTTTTCGTACAAAATGTTAATTTCTTCGTCTGTTAAAGCGTCCATTTACACTCGTAACGGTCTGATAGGTATCGATAGGAGGTCTTCTTGCCATGACCTCTACATTTGCAAACAATCTAAATATACACTGTACCTCCAACTTTTCTCAAACATGTTTTTATCTGTTTTATGAAAGATGTAACTCTTCAATACTCTGCAGTTGTAGGTTACATAGAAAACTACTATAGATTAATTTGTCTATAAATTTTTGAACAGTTCCATATGATTTTCCATAGCCCTCATAGATCAGAAGTTAAGGTCGTGTAAAGTTGACTTCCTATCAATACCAATCTGATCTTGAGAAGGAGAAAGGGACTGGTTTTATTAAGTCTGATTGACAATCCTTTCTTGACTTGAACCTGTAACGGAGGCCTCCTTGTTGCTTGTAACGAGCTCAGCTCTAGTTTTGTTTATATTTTTGTCACTTTGTTTCTTCATACATGATTGGCCTTAGTTATTTCCCGTTACTGTGTTCCCAAAATTATCAACAATCAATCGATTCTTTTTACACATTTTTTTCTAAAAGCGTTGATAAGGAGTTCGGGCTCATATTTGAAGTTTATACCCCCCTTGATTTTGATCACACGATCTTTACTGCACCCAGTGTTGTCAATGCCTATACAAACTATTAATGCATTAATAATCTTGATATTAATCAAACTTTGCCAATGATGAAGTAAAATATATTTTCTTTTCGAGTACTCTCAGTACTTTGACGATTTTCCTTATTGGAAGTTAACTTCTACTAGTGTAATGGCTGCTGTTAGTGCCCGCTAACTTCGGCTTGGTTATATTATGCCTTACAGTTAAGTAAATTAAACTTCTCGTAATTTTAATTTTATCATTAATTCCGGGCGATGCACATGCATACCCAGCAGTTTGTAGTACGGGAAAATCGTAAATGCAAGTATAATTCTTGAACAATATCGAGGTTACTCTTTCATCGCCAATAAACAGAATGTTGTTTAATAGTGTCTTGTATCTCGAACAAAAAAAAATGTATTGTCACTCGTAATAATGAGATACATGTGAATGTAATCGTTAAGATGACAATCATACCCCGATGCAATTAAAATTAAAGATACGTTAGTATCTTGTTATAACGGAAGGATTTTTCTTTTCGATATACCCCTTCTTTCACTTTAAGTTTATTCGAAGATGAATTATAATTTCTATTACTTTCTGTAAATTGCGGTAAAAAATACAATATTGTAATAAACAAATAATAAAAAATATACAGGAAAAGTTTAATCTATAAGGGGGTCATTATTCTACAGGGGTCACTTTTCTTCATGTATAATGTGTGCTCATTTTTGTGAAAATGACACTTATTCTTCAGACAAAAGGGTCATTTTTCTACGTAGAATAATAACCGGGGGTCATTTTCTGGGTCGAAAAATACCCCCGGTCATTATTCTACGGGGATCATTATTCTACGTTACACCAGCCACATTGTTAACAAGAAGCACTTATTTTTCATGATAGAAAATAATGTGATGTCAACCAGTCATTAAACACATACCCACACACCGTGCATCCAATCAGTTATATATATATATATATATATATATATATATATATATATATATATATATATATATATATATATATATTTTTTTTTTTTTTTTTGGTTAAACATTGTGGATCTAAACCATGCGAGTGTGTAGTGTAGTGCATTGTATCACATTACATTCATTCAGTTGACAGTCTTTAGAATTTTGAGCGCATACCTGTTAAAAATATCGAACGGATAGCGTAATAGATTAGCAAATTGCGGGTTCACAACCGTTACAGACGTTGTATTTTATTATATTTTTTATCGAAGATCAAAAATCGATTTTACAAGTTCTGGTGCAAATCACCTTTATCCTCGGTTGAATAATTTTCCTCTGTCTATGCTCCCTGTTAACAAAATGGCAATTGGGTTTATCAAACACTGATACATAATGTTATAACTACAATGCTGACTATTATCAAAATAAGAACAACAGATTGTTTATAAACTGTATCTTTATTAGAGAACTCAAAATTATAAGTATTTCAGGTAAATATACAAAAGAAGACTTTTTCTCATATTTTAAAAAAGACAATTAACACGTGACTGACTTTAAAAAACCTTAAACACGTGCGATTACATGTACAAATTACACACAGTTATATCTTGCTGTTAAAAAAAATACGCAATTGAACTCCATTATCATTTTTTTTACAAGCTGAAGTTAAAATTAATAATATATAAAATATCAATAATAAAATAAATGTATTGTGCAATATTGTTAAGTCTATAAAATGTCTAGCTGCAGGTCTGTAACTCCTGGTCTAAATAATTGATGGGCGACACTGAAGCTACGATTCCGCAGTGTTAAAAAGTTGCAATTTACGTGTGAAAATAAGCTTTATCAGTCAATAGTTAGCCGAATGTTTATTCTTAATTTGTTGTAAGTTGCAATTTTTTAACACGTACGAAACTAGATCCCCGGTCGTTCATAATAAATTGTTGAATATGTAGAGCTACTTACCTTCAGCTATAAAATTGACAGACCCATATTCAAACAATTCCATAACATTACCGGCTTTCTATAGAGCAAAAACGATTTTATTTGATGACGGAGATCACCATTACCAGAGAGAAGTGATATCAAATGGTACCTTATTCACTTACAGACCCGAACTGGGATTACTAATACATGGATATGTGCAATGATTACAATATTTTCTAAATCGAGATAGAAGTCTTAAAACAGGGGGTGAAAACATGAAATACACCAAAGGATTTAAACTACTATTAACAAGCAATGCAAATAAATACATTTTATTAACTATGTCTAAGCGTCTATTTAAAATTGACCCGTCTTTTAATACTGCTAAGTCGATTTCGTAAAACAAAGGATATATTACGTGAAGGAGAAAAATCACGGTAATAATAAAAAACATCAACGACATCGAATTTGCTATTCTGGTTCGTCGAACATAAGCTGTTTGGTTGTACAGATAATACAGCTTTCGAACATTAAATACAACTAAAATAATAAATGGTAAACCACTAACATACGAACCAAACCCAACCTCAATGAAAAAAACAGTTTCGAAGGATACTATGCCCATTAAAAATAGCACTTTATCTATTCCGTATCCGATGGAAACGACAATAGAGCTTATCCAAACGGCAAAAGACATCCACAAAATTCGTTTGCAAGTCAGATTCAAACTGCGGAGAGGATTTGTAATGAAAACAAAACGTACATATGCTACTAATACCATATGGAAACATGCCGAATGAATACATAAAAAAGAAAATATCGCATACATCAAATTTCTAGAGTTATCTTTCAATAAATATTCATTAGGACCTGGTAGAATACGAACATATTGCGTCACGGAGACGAGTACGTCAGACACTGCTAGGCATCCAATCGTGACGTATGTCGGAGTGTGAAGTTGTTTTGACACAGCAACAAAACACACAGTGATAGAATTTCCAATTAATCCAATGCAGAACAAAATTGATGCAGCAATAACAACATGCATATTTGTCCTTGTACTGCGTGTTATCCCAATGCACAATTTTACTAAATGTAGAACAAACTTTTTCCACAATGTTGCTAGTATTAGTATATAAGTTCCCTATGTCGTCTGTAAAATAAGACTGAGAGTAGTTATATCATAAACGCATAGTATATTCTAATTTTAATACGACTGATAACGGAAGGAAAATAACATTTCATCTGTTTAACGTCTGACCAGAAATTGAACATTAATTGTAAGTTAAAACAAAATGTTAGAAAATAAATGAATATTCTACTCACTGGTAAACTATGCTAAAACTATTTTCTTCAATTTGTATGACCAGGAACCGATGTCATCAAAATTTTCTTGCCACTCAACCAAGTTCTAAATGAGAATCTTTAAAGAATAGTGCACTAATATAAATGTAATACTCAGACATTAGGTTGCGTACTGCTAAGAGGAGATGGGTTTTGTTGGTGATAACAGTGGGGTTAGTGTCTTTTTATGCATTATTTTTATCGCCATCCGGTTTAAAGTTAACACGTATGTCACGTAACATGGTTGAAGAGAATCTAACATTGTTTCTTTACAATGCAGTCTTCACAGAGAGAAATGTATGAGTATATATATATATATATATATATATATATATATATATATATATATATATATATATATTTATATATATATATATATATATATATATATATATATATATATATATATATATATATATATATATAAAAGCACTAAAAATAACCAACGACACGAACAATAAAGTAAAATATTGTCAAATTTTCGGGACAACCCGTCCCTTCTTCAGGACAACAAAATAAAAACTACATAAGAAAGAAGAAAAACATCTACAAAACTAGCACTAAACTAAACTAAATAATATATAAAAACTAGATAATGTTTAAACACCGGATCAAAATGTGGCAGCTACATCTTTATATTTAAGAATTCGAGCCCGAGAAAGAAAAATCCCGTCCGACGCAGCGGACGGTCTGTGAAGAAGTGCTGAAAGATAACGCGAACGAATTAACTTGCATATATATATATATATATATATATATATATATATATATATATATATATATATATATATATATAAAGCTTACATTATCTAACATGCTGTTATCAGGCAATTCCCAGTACACTAAATACATGTTTGAGGTCAACGTATACGCTACAAAGTACATAAATGATCGGTTATACTTTGCCAAAATAAGAAACAATCATAACAAAAAGAAAAAAAAGTGAAAAAAACTTGGATTCTCATTCTTCTTTTTTAATAATGTAACAACGCAGCTTTAATATTGCATAAAACATTCGATATTTTTACTATATAATAGAATTATTCATTTGATAGTCAGCATAATGATTGATAATTTTTGTTGGTTTTATCTCTTTTATTGTGTAATAATTTGTATAGTATGCAATTCAAAAATATTGAAAGATGTTTAAAATATTAAAGAGTGGACACAGAGACTAAATCCCCAACAGAAGTATACCCTGAAAGCAGATGCTTCATGTGTATTTGGAATATACAAGGGGCAGTAGGATGGTAAGATAAAAGACGGGTCTGATTCACACTTCCGTGCGTACAGTTGACTCCAAAGCAATTCTCAAGTAAACCTAAAGTAAACCCCGATTGGACTCAAATTTTCAAAAAGTAAACCCATAAAGTAAACCCGGGGTTTAGTTAGGGTTTACTTTGGTGTTTTGTTTTTTCTGATCGGTACTGTATGTTGTCTTTAAATTTTTTAAGCATATTTCAATAGTATTGAATTGCGTGTTAGGTTGGGTCTGATCGGTACTGTACCTCAAAATATTGATTATTGACATCAAATAACTCCACGCAAGCAGAAGAATGTCAATAAGTACTTGGAATGTTTTAGTGTTAAGACCATTTATCTTTTTTTTTATTGTTGAATTAATCGAATATGGATACATCTAAATAAAATTATAGAAGAAAATTGGATTGAAATATATATATATCTTAATATTGGCCAAAATCTTATACTTTGTCATGATTGGGTTGCAGTGTTCTTCATATTAATTGTACTTCATTTTTAGAGGGTATCTTTTGGTATACCGAAAGAGAGATATTCTAACTGTCGTGTCTTAATTTTCTTTAAGTGAAATGTTCAAATATTAAAAGCAGTAGATACTTCTATTGCAGCAACAAAACTCTTTTTATAATAATGAAAACTGAATTTAGTCTTATCTTTTCTTTTCAAACCGGTACCATATTGTTGTTTTTTCTCTTTCACCTTTTTTTAAAGATCTGTATCACTTCTTTTAATGTGTTTTATTATTAATATTGATCATTTAAATATTCCATTATGTTCGTTTTGACCTTGTTGTAAAGATAGGGCTAAAATAGGTTGTGCCTGCTGCCTAATCCAATTCAATTTATCATATGGAATAAAATATTTTAAACAAAATAGTTAAACAAGGAAAAAAAATGGCGGTCCTTATAATGCTTTGCTAGAAACCAATTCATTTTGACATATACATATAATAACATAACATATATGTAAAAGCATATTTCTGTCCTGTTAGAATAAAAAATGTTGACCCTTCATGTAAATTGGGTACAAAAAAAGAAATAATTGTAAGTTCAAGTTATCCTAAACCGATGCAATGGAATTCGTGAAACGTTTTAGCCATTTAGGATATATATGTGCATGTTACCTCAGGAATCATGTATCTTTTTTTTTTTTACTGAAAGTCTTGATACATGATGCTTTCACATTAGTTTCAGCTGTTCTGACAGACCGGCTTCTAAGAAGATTTTTAAAGGTTTTCTCTCTTTATTAGTACAAGTTCTACCCCCCCCCTCTAGTGGCCATATTACATTTAAGGAGTGTGAGGCCCTTATTTTATCTATCTTGAACCCCCTTCAAATTATGATGATTTGTGTCAAGTGCGGTTGAAATCGGCTAAGTTGTAATAAAGAAGAAGTAGAAAATGTAAAAAAAAAAATACAGACAGACGGACGGACGGACACCGTACAAAATTGGTCAGAAAAGCTCACTTGTATGTGATTCAAAATTTGGTAGTTCTTGAATCGTTCATTCAATCTCTCAATATGAACATAACGTCCACTGTCTACAAAGATAATGCAGTTGTGTGCATGTTTGGTAAACCTTCAGGCACCTTTGCTCAGATATATTGCTTAGAACATTTGATAATTGTCATATTAAAAGCGAAACATTAAATAGGTTTTTCCATGATGATCTCTATGAAATTATTATTTAATACTTATTTTATGTCAGCAGTTTATTTTTCATTTTGTATAGGTGCAGCAGTCATGGTTACGATTTTTGCTAGCTATGTAAACAGTTTTGGTGAGAGATGTATATCACTAGGCACTTTAATTGACACATCGTTTAAACAAATGGTGCCTAGATTATTCTTTAATCTATAATATTTTCATATAACAAAAAGATATGTGCCTGGGAATTTTAATTATTTTTCTTGAAAATACTGTATACAGAGAAATATTCGCCCCCGTTTTATGTACGCCCCCTTTGCCCATATTGGGCGAATTTAAAACTTAGTGAATAAAAATTAAAACTATTAACACTCACGATAAACTGCTTTTGGGCAAATTTAAAATTGGTGAAACCTTTTGCAAGTATCAAGGATCAATTATAACTAGAGGCGAAAATAACCCTGTATACAGTACTTCATACATATGTCTTATACTAACTCGGTTGTGTTTCTAAAGAGAAAATCAGTACAAAAAATAACAAGTACATGTATTATAAGTTAAATTAAATCAGTGATATGTTTCGCATACTTGTTTAAAGAATTAATGGAGAAACAACATGTAATTTCAGTAATATGATGAAATATTTTGTTCATGATACAAATGTTAAAACTGAACACGACTCTTACAAGTACGTTCACCAGAAACAGCCAGCAGATGGGTATCAAACTGTACAATTTATTTCTTGTTGACCTCTGGTATGAACGTTCTAAAATAAAAATCGATAAGTTTCTCATGTTTGCCGACCAATTTATGCACCTTACAATAGCCAGATCTGTTGGTATCCATACTATTAAATCGCAGCATTTCTTCTTGTTGATGTACAGCTGCCCTTGAATTTTGATGGTAATACCGGTAATCACTGTCATCTTTTAGGTGCAAATACCCGTCTGTTTTTCTAAAAAAAAAACACCAAAAAACCAAAAAAAAAAATTGTTTCATACTCGTAGTTATCAAACGTATAGTGACAAAACATTTTCAAGAACAGAAAGATGGGTAATACTGTACAAAATGTATAATCCGATATTGTATCATACCAAGAAATAATCCAGTGACTGTTCAACTGCGTCTTTTATCTTCATGTCTTTAGCCGAGTAAGGGCACATTAATTCAATTATCTTAGCTTCTAGATATTTCGCCACTTATGTATACCGGTATGTCCTGAACAATGGTGTTAATGGGAGGCTATACCATCAGGAAAAGCCCCTTTGGTTCCAGACTCGTGTAGCCAAACTCCTGCAAAAATTCGAATAATGATTACATTATGTATTACATGGATTATAAGCACATACCATATTTTTCAAAGAAGTTCATATTTTTTTTTCTCTGGAGCAGATCACATTACTTATGGTCCAGAGCCTAAATAAGTCTAAAATTAGTACAACATTTTTAAGAGAATTAAAGACAGAGTATAATTTTAAATTTTTGAACTAAAAATGGACAATTTGACTTCTAGTTCACATCAGCTTATCATAAAAAAATATTGTATGTATAGTATTCCATAAAAATAACTGCAAGTACATTTGACTGGAAGAACTACTAATACAATGTACATTAATTCATTAATCTGAATCTACCCGTCTCTTCAAGAGAAGCCCCTAAGAGTATGTAGCTCTCAATTACCGCTCTTTCGTTGGTTATCCCACCTGAAATGACAGGACTAGGTTGTATGCAGAGAGCAGTCTTTACAACAAAGACTTGCTCTTCCTAAACAAATGCACATCAAAACTAGCAACATGGAGATGATTTCCAAAGAACCTAATATTTTTCAAATTACATTTTACATACGACAATTTCAAGAGCAGTGCTCAAACTCAAAGTCCAATCTGTAAAAAAGGGAGATAGTAAACACAATCATTTAAGAGTTGACATACAAAACAATTAATTAAAATAATACATCTTTCGTCTTACAGCCTTTAAGACTTGTCCAAAATTTGAGTCTGTTATTCTCAGTTTCCGGACAATGGCCCAAACAGCATTATTTCTCTGCCCCTTAGTTTTCTCCGCTGTCGTATTTATAATGTCCTCGGTGACTTTGAGTTGTGTACGGAGCCAATTGTCCTGGTCTTCAGCATGCAAAAAGCTTTTCGAAGGCAAAAGGTCTTCAACCAATGGCACTGGTGGTTTCTCTACTGGAACCTCTGGAAAAAGGATAAAGTGGAGCTCTTAAAAATAAATATTTTCATTCATTTTTCAGGCAAAAAATAGAATGATTAGAAATGAAATACAGAATGCACATGCATAAGATTTTTAGAGTCAAGACTATTACTTATAAAAAGAAATACTATCTCTAGTATGGGTTCTGGTATGAAAGGTAACAGAGGAATTAATATTATATAAACAGTATTACAGTTATTTATTTAAATTAGACATACACTCAATAAATTATATGATAATTAAATAAAATACTTTGAATGCAGGCATGTACTGTTGGAATGTGATCGTTTGGGGATAGCAATTTCCTTGGATAGCTAACATTTTACTTGTTCGTTGGGATGTAATTTCATGGGTAACTCTTTATAGTGTAAAGATATCTTTACTTTAGAAAAAAAGACATTCGTTTGCATGTAAATTCGTGGATCCAGGATACCCACAAAAACCACTAATTTTAATGATTGCACGTTAATTTGTAACTAAAAAATACACAGTTTGTAAGCCAAGGATTTCAAGAATGCTATCATACAGTTTACAAGTATGAATCCAGACCCAACACATGTGAAAATTTTATGTTATTTAGTACCTAATGTTGTTTTCAAACAATATGCATTTCAGCAATTAAGATTATCTGAAGTTTCTTGTTACTCAGGAAACAAGGAAATATTTGTGTTTAACAATCAAGATTTAGCAAGGAAAATAAAGATAATTTGAGCTATTGGAGTCAATATTACTCAGTTAAAGTATGTTAACTAATGAGTAGATTACAGTTTAAATAGGAAATATTTGGCAAACAAGCATGAACAACACAGTGATATAAAAATAAATATTGTACAAAATTGCAATCTTTTCAAAAATGGTAAGTCCCCCCCTCTTTATTTTTAAAAAATTGTTTAACAAACCTAACACATGACCTATGAATATTATAAGGGGACAAGGGCTGGTAAGATAAAAAAAAGAAAAGAAGTACATTGTACCATTTAACCAAGTTTTATAAAGACTGCTAATGCCTCCACATAAAAATAAGGAAAACAAACTATTGTGATGGGACCAGTTCTTGCCAGTGCATTGTTACATCTCAAATTTACACAAAATTTGGGATGGTCATTACTTGTACTGGACGAGAACTAGTCTAATGCCAGAACTATTTTGGAAGTAATTTTCAACAAAAAAGTGAAAACCCGTTCTCCAACACAACTGTTTACAAAAACATTTTAATCAAAAGTTATCCATAGTTATACCAGTAAATCGCCCTAAATGTCCTAGAATTTTATATGATGCCTCATGGGCGGTGTCTTAAAACGGCATTAAACGAGCACTGTCAATCAGTTTCATATAAATACATTGAAAAATTAGCAAAACATTTTTATATTCAATTTAGTACTTGTATACCCTAGTATATTTGAATATTTATACTAATAATCTGTTTTAGTATTTAAGAAATTACCTGTATGTTGGATTTGGAGATGGAAACATTTCATCAATTATCTCAATTTTCTTGGGTTGAGACTGAGCGTTTAAGCCAACTACATTTGATGTCAGTCTTGCTGACATTTTTGTAGCAGCTGAAAGGGAAAAAAAGAAATGATGTTGTTTTAAAATAGTTTTAAATCAATAAAACTTTAAAGTTTAAGAAACTATTGCTGCATAAAGAATTTCATGTTCTTATCTAAAGAGAAGAGCAGCAGCAACATGATGGCAGTAGTAGTCTTTCATAACACATCCACACGTCGATCGTTTGACTGTGTCATCATCTAATTCAATCTAAAGTGAACGACAGATACATAATACATGTAATGAATGTGTATAATTAAGACCAGTTACACGTACCGTTAAAAAAACACAATGCAAGTAGTTTTACTTTAGTTTAACTAAGCAATTTAACTTTCCGAATTTCCTATCACTTCTATAGTCTCTCCGTTTTATTATTTACAAGTCAAAACAATTGAAAACATCGTCATAGTTTGATCCAATATATATATATTTTTTTTTTGATTTTCTTGATCATATACAAAGAAGTTTGACGCGCCCCTCGGTATATGAGGCCCAATAACGCAAGGATATCGCCATGTGTGTGGTTTCCGGAAGTGATGTATTTTTTTTAAATCTCGCGGCGTTCGAGAATCATTTACCCAACCTATTTTACCTTTACATTTTGACGACTCATTAATAAATACTCAAAAGCTTAAATAAAAATAAAAACATTAAATCAAATCCAATTTAATTGTTTTGAAGGAAGCATTAGTTGTTTGGTTTACATTAATGACAAGGAGGAACACATGGTCGATCCTCTTTCTGGTTCTTGACCTGCCAATTTGGACGTCTCTGTCACCCCCAAAAATCACGTAGTTAAAATCAAAACATTGATCAAACCAATATTTAAATGAACAGAAACTTAGGAAAGCTGACTACAGAATATTGGAGTAATCATTTCTAACATACAGTTTTGTTGTTAGGTTAATGCCAATGTCCCTTACAAGTAAAATATCCAAATATACAAAACAGATGACGCAGACTATGTTGTTTCTTAAATACATTGTTTACACTGAAACCTTAGGTCATTCTCTTATTAGAAATGCTGCAATATATTATTCTGGGCTTTGCTTTAAAGTCATATATAACATCAACTCTTAGTGGGAATGTAAGATACCTGACCCTCTCATACATATCTTGTAAGAGTTATCAATGTAAATATGTTTTAAATTGCGTTTACATGTAGTTCATATTCAAGTACTCAATGTTTTTTTTAGTCCGTAAAAAAATATTATATTAATGAAATCGTTTTCAACAACCAAGCTAACTATATTGTGCATACTTTGACTTACTTAATCAAGCATTAATTGAATTTACATAATAATAAAAAAAAAAAATCCTTGAAACCGACAGCAGCATGTTCCAATTAAAGTATCAAAACCACTCCAGTTAATATCTGCACTGTTATGCCGTATCAGTTTTGTGTTTTATATTTACAGATCGGAAATAAATATATTGATTTCAGATAGCATGCAAGAGTTATTCTTAAAGAGTCATGCTTGTATTTTAATCAAATACATAATTTCTTTTTTCCAGATTATTATAAATTTCGAGGTAATGTATTTTAAAACTCCCAGGCATTCACTCATTGCATTATTTTCAAGTTTGAATGAAATCCATGTGATCGTGTTTTAAGATGTACAAGGCTTGTCCAAAAGGTTCGTGAACACATGCATTGTCATTCTAAATAACGACGCCTTATTATTTTTTTTAGAAAGTATTCTGGTATTTTAAGTACAGCTATTTGTAAGAACCAGGCAGGGGGTGATTCATGACCAACTCAGATTTCTATGAAATTTTAATATGAAGTTTTATGGACCACCAGAACATCATTGGAGATGATGACTTTTTTGTTCAACCTTTGTTGCCATGGTAACATGGCACCATGTAAATGTACCTGAACAGCAAACACCAAACACATACTATTTTGAATTAATCTCTTACTTTCGGCAATTAAAAAAAAAAATTAAACAAAACTATACAAATTTTATTTTTGTTTCTGTAAATATGGCCCAATATATTCACTGTTAATCATAATAACAATATTATTCTACCTTTCCAACAAATGGTAAAAATAAGTTAAAAACATGTTGTTTTTTAAGAAATCGTCATTAAGGTTTTTCCTCAGAATCAAACATTTTCAAGGGCATAATACGTAAAAATGCCACATGTGCCAAAATTTTGAGCACAGAGGATAAAAAGTACACATCCCTTACAAAACACTTTTAAGACAAAATTCATGGGTTTTTAAATACATAATGTGTTACCATGGCGATGAAACTACATGAAAATTCAAATTTTACATATACACTACCTATCATCATATTTTGGAAAGATGTTGTGGAAAAATAACACTTGTCAAAGAAATCTTAATACCTAAAATAGAAAGTACACACCTTGAACATTTAAAACTTTAGATAAAACCGATGGGTTTTTAAAAAGCATTTGGTAACCATGTCAATAAAATTTCCCAAAATATCGTTTTCATCAAAAAACCAAAAATTGTTACATTTTGTGGACATACTGCTAATAATAAATACAAGTTTAAAAAGAAATAGAGCATATAAGATAGAAAGTACACATCCTAAAAATGACAAAATACAGATAAAACTGGTGACTTATTAACTATCAAACTGTTACTATGGCAACGAAATATCCAAAAAATTGCCTTAAAAAATACAACTTCAATTTTTACATTTTGGGAGCATATTTCAGTTAGCCGCACAAGTTTAAAAAATTTTGAGCATATACATGTAGCAAGGAAAATACATATCTTAAACTTGAATTACAGCATTTGGAATCTTAGTATTACTCTTTTACCTTAGCAACAAAAAATATCATCACAATCTGTATTTGAGTAAAATAAAATTTTGTCAAATATTTAAAAGATCAAACTGAGATATTAAACGAAACATTCATTAATTTCAAATATACAGAATTGAGAATGCCAATCCTCAGAATTCAAAATTTAGATAAATTGTAAATTTCTGTTACCATGGCAGCATAATGACTACAGAAAGAGTTGAAGCAGAAATGACTTTTCACGTGTATATCTATATATAAATCAAAGTAAAGTCCTGTGCTAATATGTTTCAACAAGGAATATTTCAAAATCACAAAGAGTCTATTAGCTAGTAATTATGACTGTCAGCAAATTAAAGTTTAGCTTTTTTTCATTTTAATTGAAAAACTTCTCTCCAGTGCTGTTTCGCAAAGATTTCATACGTTGAGATACTTCAACAGGAATTGCTTTCCTACCTGATTCTTCGCCCTCTTGAAAAACTCTATGGAGAAAATCTTTCACTTTGGAAGAGAAGCGTGCAAATTTCCTTGTTTTTTTCAGTGCCCATCCTTGTTGAAGCTTCTCTACTGATGAATTCTTTACAAGGGTATGGTGATCTTTGCCTATCTGCACCAGCTGTTTAGAAATGAACAAATTGGAATTACACAACTCGGACCAATGATGTCGTAGAGCATCATAAGTTGATGTTTTCTCTTGAACATGTCTATCCAGAAGAATATGCTCTTGAAGTATTTGGTATGAGGAAAACTGCTGATTACAGCCTAATTCAGAACAGTGGAAAATACTGGTTGGTGTAACTGAACAGTTTTTTATGTGAGAGATCACACCATAGTTTTTTGATGGTTCTTCAAAGTCAGACAGTATGATGAGTCCTGTGTCAAGCTGCTCACTTTTCAAGACATCTTCTCTTTTTATCTTGATACCAATACCAATACTAAAACTGTGCCAGGCAATGATATCATCTCCTCAAAGGCAAGATTATTAATGTTGGTGATTCCCTTGATGCAATGACTAGTCATTGTCTGGTTTTTCCTGTCAACTTCCACAACTGCACATTGACATCCTGCTACACCACTTCCATCCATTATTGCCTTCTTCATGTCAAATGGTGTTGTTACATTTTCTCCAGATGAAACAAACATCCTTAATTTGGATCGCATATGGGCAATTTTGGCATCGCAATAACTTTTTCCTGCCTGAGGTTCACTGAAGTCATAGCGTACAATGCTGATACCTGAAAAAAAAAAGTTATTAAAACCTTATAAACACTACTTTCATCATTTGCACAAATTCTGCCAAAAAAATCTATGATGCAATCATAAACCAATGTTTGTTTAAAATAAAACAACAAAAAATATCATGGTTTCCTTTTATACCCAAATATAACAATAAAGAAAAATCATTTCAGGCAATTGAAATCTCACCTGTTCTTTCACTAATTCCATGCATGCTCAGCCACAGGCACCAACAGTGATAGCAACCTGCATTGTCACTTCGTAAAAAAACTTCTTCAATTCCAGGCATTTGTACTCTTATACTCTTTAGGATGTGCTCGATGGCTGATGCAACAGCAAACCAATCTTGCCTCACTGCTCCAAAAATGTGATTGAATGTCTTGTGCTATAAATGCAAAGTTGGATTTATCATTTTTATACCTATACATGCATAATCAATATGCTGTATACTACTACAAATTGTTTTCTCTCTATCAAATTAAAAGACAATCTAATTCCATCTTATTCAAATGCGTCCAATTAGTCAATGTCTTATGTATATCATGTGTATATAGAGTTCTCAATCTTTATATCATTGATATATTAAAAATGTGTGACATTGTCTGAATAATATCTTGAAAGGTACCTTCAAAGATCCATCTTCTGCTCTAAATACAGCAACAGAAACATGCCAGCTCATGCCTTTTTGTCCAAAAGATCTGACTGCTTTTCTCTATAAAGTGCAGGAAGGAACTTCATTGCCCAGTCCATAATAATCAGAAGTTGGTGTGGCTGCAGCTCTTCTAATGCACTATATCTACCCTCTTCTTGGTTCTGAGTCCTTAGTATGTGGGCTTTCCAATCTGATATTTTCTCAAGAGCTTTCTCTGCTGTTAATGCTAACTCTTCTGCTACGTCAGATGCTGTGAACAAAAAATGGGAATGTTAAAATACATGTTAAATGAAGTGCTTTGTTGCGAATATAAAATAGCTAAGCTCTAATTCTAAAAAAAATTGTTAAAAAAATTGAAATATTGCTCTGCAAAAAAAAATTACTTACTTCTGATATTTTGGATTTCATTAAACAAGGCAGTGTTTATTTCATTGAGGATGTTGCATTTTCCACAAATTTCTTCATGGGAATGATCACATTCTTCCTGCAACAGCACATTGGTTGGGTGACTCAAAGCAAACTTCAAACAATGGTCTTGGCATCCACTAGATAGTCCCACGCTAAATTTATATTCTGACTTGAGGTACATCTTTAGGGATTTTAAGGCAGTGGTGAGATTGGCAACTGTATTTGTTTCAGATCCTAATCCTTTTAATTGGTCACACATATTTATTAGGTCATCTACAGCTGCAGCACCATCAGTGGCAATGTTGTCTAGACCTGTTAGGTTGGTTCTCTTACTTGCAGAGCATGTAGACAGAATTTTGTAGAGAGTAGAATCTGACAAAGGAACAAAACCTGTTTCAGAGCAGTATGACTTGTACATTTGTAGGAGAGAGGAGTGGCATGTTGTTCTCACTACTTGGGGTATGGTGACAGTCTGTCCATTGTCACAATGCAAATCTTTTGTTCCATATGAACAAATTTGATGAAATTTTGGATCCAAGAAAAAAGATAAAGCATGCTCCAGCTTTTCTTTGTTCATGCGATGCCGGTATCCTGGTTCCATAGGTCCTGGTAAAGAACCTGCTCCATGAGATGCAGCATGTGCTCGACTTTGATCAGTTTCCCACTTTGTAAGTCCTGGAATGAGTTTCTGAAGTTTCGATTTACTATGTGCATTCGGCAAGGACAGCAGGGACAGAAGTTGACGTTTGAGAGCATTGTTTTCAGCTTCACAATAGAGTTGAAGAATTGTATCAGTGATTTCAAGTTCTGTTTTATCACTTTGCTCTGTATCCTCATGACAGTTGTCTTCATAAAGTAACTGGAACATATCACTGGATTGTCCTGGAGCCAAATGATTGAGAACTGTATGCACTACCTCCTTGGCCTTCCTTTTTAAATATCTTCTTGTGCTAGACTGGACCTCCCTCAATGGAGTTTTCAGCTGAAACATAATTGGGCTTACTTGGCCACCAGTTAGAGACATCAAGGTGTTGTTCAGATTTTCTATTCCATCTGTGAGGTGTATTTGTCCTTCTAAGGAAGTGCTCCAGCTAGATTCTTGTGACAAAGTATATGTTGTCGATTCACCTGTCTGTGAAAAAAATTGAAATGATTAGTAAAAACAATTTTCCATCAAGTGAATTTTAAGATTTTGAGGGAGGTTGGGGTTTAGAAGCTGTACAACTAAATACAAGTGAAAAGCTGTCAATATGACAGCAAACCAGGTTTTCTTTTATGTGAACTGTATCCATAATCCAAGTCAACCCGTATCCAGTGAAATGGAGTACCCTATATGCAATATTTTGCCAAAAAATGACTAAGTTCAAAAGCTGGTATTTTTTTCATAAATTATCGGAAATCAAAATCCTAGCAATATGCACACCTCTAATATATGTTCAATTGATCTGCAAAAGAACAATTACCTATCTTGAGAACTATAGGAGGAGTTATCTGTACAATGAGGGTACCCTATATGCAATATTTTGCCCAAAAATGACTAAGTTCAAAAGCTGGTATTTTTTTTCATAAATTATCGGAAATCTAAATCCTAGCAATATGCACACCTCCGATATATGTACAATTGATCTGCAAAAGAACAACTTCCTATCTTGAAAACTGTAGGAAGAGTTATCTGTACAATGAGGTATCCTTTTGGCAGCCGCCCGCCGGCCATTTTTCACCATTTTAATAACCAGATTTTTCCGTTGGAAAACCCGGTTAAAAAAATAAATATGCAAGGGATGTTTGAAAATTAATTAAACATTATGCTAAGGTTTCATTCCCACTCACTACTACATTATTTTTAACAAAATTTACAGTCATATCATATACTAGTATTGAGCATTGCAGTTCTCGAAAAGATGATCAGACTTAAACAACTGTTTATTTATGGATTATGTGAGGCCCAAGAATTGTTCAGGAGCCAGAGTCAAAACAATTTTAAAACATAGGTACTCACAGATTACAAAGCTCACCGAGACGATGTATCACCATTATGAGACCACCTTTATCATATTATATGAAAATCATGATTTTGACAAATTTTAATCTACACTATCTGAACTGACTAAAGTAAGAGCTTTTCTAGAAAAATTGTGTTAAAATAAAAGATGATTTTTAAAGATTTTTCTCTATATATTCCTAAGTAAAAATTTGACATCCCCCCTATTGTGGGCCCACCCTACCCACAGGGATTACGATTTGAACCAACTTGAATCTACCCTATCTGAGGATGCTTTCAAACGATTAATAGCTTTTCTGGCTGATCAGTTTCTGAGAAGAAGAATTTTCCTTCTACATTCCTATGTAAAAAATCAACATCCCCATTGTGGCCCCACCCTACCCCTGGAAATCATGATTTGAACAAATTTGAATCTACACTACCTGAGGATGCTTCCACACAAGTTTCACCTTTTTGGCCAAATGGTTTTTGAGAAGATTTTTAAAAAATACCAACAAATTTTCAATGATTTTTAATTATCTCCCCTTGAATGAAGTGGCCCTCCATTTTAACAAATTTTAATAGTGGTTCTGGAGAAGAAGTCAAAAATGTAAAAAGTTAACGTACATACAAACAGACAGATGGACGCTGGACTAAAAGTGATCATAAAAGCTAGCTAAAAAGTGGCCACGCTCACATACCCCACTCTCCCACATTAATTGACATTTATTGTACACAAAATGAATGTCTGGTAAGTGGTAATGTATAAATACTGCACATAATTTAATTTCATAAAGAAGCACAAGTTCCGAAATATCATCACATCACATGCACATCTTTAACAACAAAATTCTATATGCAAGTTGTTGCGAGAGGTGTATTTAAGCCATATGAAAAAAATAAAGCTTCTATAATTATGATGATTGTGTGATTTAGCATAAATTGATATAGTTTATTTGCTTGACAAGTCTAGTGAGTATTAACACCATTTCAACTCACTGGATAAATCATATTAAAAAATCACAAAATTTACAAATCCTCTTTATATATATATATATATATATATATATATATATATATATATATATATATATATATATATATATATATACATATATATATGTCCAGTCTTCAATTTTTACAGGACAGTATCTAAGACAACTTTACATATGAAACACCACTAGACATCATTGAGATGCCCTGTTTTTACAAAAGTGTTACAGGGGATTCTGCTTTGACCTTAACCTCTACTAAATTTGGGTCAAGATAATTGCACATCCCTTAATTAAACAAGTACTCTATGGGCAATGAATAAACTTGATTCATGCTCACCTCACAGCCAATACCTACTGGCAGTCTTCTGGTCTAGTCTGAGATTCATTGGGTCAGAGAGAGAGAGAGAGAGAGAGAGAGAGAGAGAGAGAGCAAAGTCAAGACAAGGATTTTGACAAATAAAGGTCTGCTAGTCCCTTAAGGTTGATATAAAAACTTGATTCAAGGTCACTACACAAGTCAACCTTTACCAGAAGGCACTTTGTCTGTGAAGTATTTGCCAGATTGGGCCAAGGGAAGAGAAAATATGCCCCAGATAAGTGATACCAGAAAGACAGATGGATGGACGGACACACAGACTGATCCCTATTGGGTGCCGGCTAGGAGGATACAATTTTTAGGGAATCAAGTATCAAAGCAAATACCTGTGACAAAGTCTCTGAATGGCACTGTTCAGCGGAATTCTCTGTCTCTGAATGGCACTGTTCAGCATAATTCTCTGTCCTTGTTTGGAGGTTCCTGGACTGCTGAAAATGTATATATGTTTATAAGTAAAAGATCAAACTCATACAGGTTTTATTTTAAAATGCAATTTTTTTAAAACTGTTTGGTCCAATTCTTTGCTCATTACAGTATTTCTGTAAATAATTTTTCATCCCAATCAATTCTCCAAAAATTTATAATATTTTTGAAATTACCCAAGCAATATTCATCTCTTTTCAAAGAGATAAATTCAGAAATATTCAAATTTAAAAAAAAAGAAGGTTTATAACAGGTTAAAGAAGAAACATGTACAATGTGCATGTGACATGGAAATGTATAAACAAAACAAAATCATTTGAAAACAAAATCATTTGACTTTGTCCAAATTTGAGAGTTGATCGATTTACTGTACTTTTATGCATCATTAAAACAAACTTTAGAAAGTTTCTGACAAGTTGTACACACAACTATCAGGATTTTATTACAATTAGCCTCATATTTTATAAGCACATGAAATTAGTGCATAAAATAAAACTGTTTGAAGACTAGTGAGAGACAAATTGATAACATTACCTGTAAGGTTGCTTCAGGGGTGTCATCCGAGGTATTTTTGCAAATTTGAGCAGAAGATGCATCTTTACAGCACTGAAATTATGTCATATATTAAAATTTAGCTTGACAAAATAGTTTGTTACGCCAAAATAATCACTAAAACGAGACACAAATGCATTTGAACTCTAACTTGGCCATGCAGCGATATAAATTCTTTATTTTATAAATGCCGATCCCGATTGTTTTTAGTTTAATTTGTGTATGACGTGCGATTCCGATAAAGTCAATATCATAATCATATTGATTATAGACATGATCAAACAGATAAATACATTGCCTTTATTCTAAGCAAATTTAAATACATTTTGTTAAAAATGCAGCCAAATTATTTTTAGAGTTTTATATACTAGGTATTATGTACTTTAAAATAGCATACAGAAATAAGTTTTTTATGTGTGTGTGTGTGTGTGTGTGTGTGTGTGTGTGTGTGTGTGTGTGTGTGTGTGTGTGTGTGCTCATCTATTCCCATAATCAATCATGTATATCATACATATATAAGTTATTTAATAGCATTCAATTCATTGTTTTATTTGTCATGTTTGTTTTAAAATAAAACATAAAAATTATTTCTTACCTCGCACCATTTCATTTCCTGGGTTACATTTTTTCTACATCTACTGCACAAGCCTAAAAATGTATTTTAAATTATGCATAAAAGACATAGAAGCTAAAATATGTTCCTTTATTGTGAGTTAATTTAATAGAATTTTTTAAAAGGCATTCAATAAAGATACAAGAGTGATATCTCAGAGACATAAATAACATAATAAATGTTATTTATGTCTCTGGATATATTAATTGTGGCATTTCGCACATAATTATAGGTGCTCCCTATTTAAATAAATATAACATTTTTTTTTATCTCCATATAACCTACTACATGTATAAAATGTTATAGAATAAAAATTGTATACATTGATTAAGATGGGTTTTAGTGCCTTTGTCAGAGACATAAATAACAGAGATTGTTATTTATGTCGATCCCTGCCTAGTGCCTATGTTAATTCTGAAATCTATCCTGTTCTCAATATTATATAAATTGATATGTGTCTGCATTTTTAACATGTATGCAAAATCTATTCATTGACATGATATATGCAACTTCCACTACACAAATACAATACATATATATACCTGAGCCAATAGGGACAATATATCCATATACTGTATGAAGGTGCCGAGACATAGACAAAGTAATGCTCCTCCCAACCTCTGCCTTTGCCGTTGTACTGTGATTCGGGTGTGAGCAGGATGACTTCTTCTTCCATCGTATCCCAAGGGAGTATCGATGAAATGGACAGATGGTATAGTCCCCAAATAGCGAAAAAACACCAGCACGGTAACATATCAAATGTCCCTCAGAAGCTATATCTCCTATGTTACATGATTTGAGGTGGTTTTTAATGTTTCTCCTACAGTTTTTCACGTACACTAAACTGTTTTCATTTGGGAAATAAGGTGATGTGGTACACTTGCTTTTATCAGGTAAAAATGAAGAAAAACTGCATACAAGACTACTTTCCATGGATTCTAATATTCCCTAATATGAAATATATTAACTACATTGTTCAATATATTACTTAATTTCAAATAAAACTACATTTTCTTTCCTGCATAATCCTCACCTTCCATGACCTTCTACACACGGAAGAGCATCACTGTACCCTTTTCAACTCCAACACTGAAGAGCGACAAAGGGAGATAACTAGATTTTGATGAAATTGCATAATTTCTAATCGTAATATTTATTCATAGTTTGAATAACCCATGGAATTTTCAGTTGATATAAATTCTGCATAATCAATTAAACACAGTTTTGTTTTCCATATACCTGGAAAATGTAGGATTTTTAGAAACAAACCTTAAATGTGTAACCACTATACAATAGAGACTGTAGACTGAATCAGCAAGTATGGTGTTTGTTGAGTTCATTTTTTTTTAAACCAGTGCACAGAATCAAATATATTTAAGAAAAAATATTCATATAGATGTTTTTTAATGTGTTTGTACCAATTTTTACAAACAAATTAACTATCATGAATCAGTCATCTATGTTTCTGCCTGGTTCTTACAAATAGCTGTACTTAATATATACTCTAAAATGTGTATGTATTAAAATAAGGGCAATGTTTCTTTACATTAAAGTTATCATTATTTATACGTTGTTAATATAAGCTGCAGACATTTAATTATATCGACGTTTTTATAACGTCTAGACCCTTAGTTTCTATGATAGTAATACGCCTCATTCACCCTCTGGGCGGAGGGTACAATCACACACACATCGAATAAATCCTCCTATAGTTTTCACGATATGACGTTGTTCTTGCAAATCAATTGTACATACATTAGAGCTGTTCATATTGCTAGGATTTTGATTTTTGATAATTCATGGGTTTTTTTAAAATACCAGTTGTTGAACGTAGTCATCTTTGGCTAAATATTGCATATAGGGTACCCGTATTGTACGGATAACTCTTCCTACAGTTTATAAGATAGCAAGTAAATGCTTTGCAGATCAATAGCACATATGTTAGAGATGTGTATATTGCTTGGACTGTGATTTCTAATTATTTATGAAAAAATTACCACCTGTAAAGTTTAGTCATTTTTGGCTATTTAAATCCGGCTGTACATTTTTATGTCAGCTTATTTGCATAATGTCAGTTTGTGTAACATTTTCATTACGGATTTTCTGAACGAGATACTTTTTTGCGCTGGAGTTGTTTAGCTATTAAATTTAGCTGATGTAGCCATCTCTTTCATAAACGAAGCTAGGTTTTTTTTCCTCCAACTTTTCATTTCATAAATCATATATCGCTACGAGAGTCAGCTGAAGAGATGATTCCTTTTGATAGCTAGAAAGGGTCCTCATCTAACGAATCGCCTAGAGGCATTTTTGTTGAATATAGTTTTTAGAGATCAATCGGATCTTTTGCATTCCGAGTCAAAAACATTTTGCAAATGTCCACAATGTTTTCCTTTGTTCTTGATTTTATGCTAGAGTAACTGATTTTTTTTTAATTTGATGTCCCCTATCCTAAATTGTAATGTTCTTCACTACTCTTAGACCAAATTAAATGATATTATTCAACCAGAGAGTGTACGTAAGTGCTTCAGGAGTTTCATTGCCAAGCATTTTCTTTTCGTACAAAATGTTAATTTCGTCGTCTGTTAAAGCGTCCATTTACACTCGTTACGGTCTGATACATGTAGGTATCGATAGGAGGTCTTCTTTCCATGACTTCTACATTTGCAAACAATCTAAATATAAACTGTACCCCCAACTTTTCTCAAACATGTTTTTATCTGTTTTATGAGAGATGTAACTCTTCAATTCTCTGCAGTTGGCGGTTACATAGAAAACTATCATGAATTCATTTGTCTATCATTTTTTGAAGAGTTCCAAATGATTTTCAATAGCCCTCATTAATCAGAAGTTAAGGTCGTGTAAAGATGACTTATCAATACCTATCTGATCTTGACAAGGAGAAAAGGACTAGTTTTATTAAGTCTGATTGACAATCCTTTCTTGACTTGAAGCTGTAACGGAGGCCTCCTCGTTGATTATAACGAGCTCGGCTCTAGTTTTGTTTATATTTTTGTCACTCTGTTTCTTCCTACATGATTGGCCTTAGTTATTTTCCGTTTCTGTGTTCCCTAAATTAACAACAATCAATCGATTTTTTTACCCCATTTTGTTCAAAATAAAAGGAGAATATGCAATAGTACGTTGTTTACATAAAAGTCAAGGTCGCCTTCTAACATCTTAAACTAGCTCGTTGCGACAAGACTTTGACGTCGCGGCTTTATTTCTTATTCAACGGCATCCGGCCACATTGTTAACAAACAGCACTTATTTCTCGTCATCTCGTCATCAAAAATTATGTCGTGTCAACCAGTCATGAAACGTATACCCATACACCGTGCACCCTAATCAAGTATATCGTTTATTTGATAAACACGGTGGATCTAAATCATGCGGGTGTGCATTGCATTGCATCACATCACATTCATTCAATTGACAGTCTATATAACTGTGAGCGCATACCTGTTAAAAGTAGCGAATGAATAGCTATTCAATAGGCAAACTTAAAGATCTGGGATTCGAAATCCATTATGGATGTTCTATTTAAATTTATTTTATCTTAGATCAGATTGCTATTTACAAGTTTTAGTGCAAATTACCTAAATCCTCGGTTGTACATCTTTCTGTGCTCTCTGTTAACTGAATGACTATGGGGTTTATCAAACACTGATATATAATGTTATAACTAAAATATGTTGACCGTTATTGATATAAGAAAAACAAGATGCTCTTTTATAAACTGTATATTTTTTTAATGCTCAAGATTATATACATTTGAAGTAAATGTACAAAAAAACTTGCTTTTATATTTATAAATGACAATTAAAACGTGAATGACTAAAAATAATTAATACATGTAATTACATTAACAATTTACACAGAGTGATACATAGCGGTTTAAAAATACGCAATTTAACTCCGTAATTACCCTTTTTTCAAACTAAAAGTTAAAATTATTGTTATATAAATTATTTGTAATAAAATAAATATATTGTTCGATATTGCGAAGGATATAAAATTGCTAGCTATAGGTTTATAGCTCTGGTTTTAAAAAAAGGACGGAACTACAATTCTATACGTGTTTAGACGTTGCAATTTACGCGTAAAAAAAAGCTTAAACAGTCAAAATTAGCGTGATTTAAAGTACGTCTAATTGCAAAATTTAAACACAAAAGTAGTTCAAATGTCGTTCATTACACAATTTGCAGACAGGAAGCTACATACCTTACCAGCTATAAAATTGGCAGAAACAAAATTTAACAATCTTAAAATATCACCAGTCTTAATGTAGAACAAAAACGATTTTATTTGATTTCGGAAATCACAATAGCAAGAAATTACATCAAATTGTAAAGGAAGAATGGTTTACCATGCTATTCCACTTGTGGACACGACCTAGGATTGCTTATGCGTGGATCTGTGCCATGATTACAACGTTTTCTTAATCGGGAGAGAAGTCTTAAGACAGGAGGTGAAAACATGAAATATATCAAAGGATTCAAACAACTATTAACAAGCAATGAAACAGAAAACATATTATGAACAAAGTCTAATCTTCTATTTAGAAGTGACCTTTCTTTTAACACGGCATAGTCGATTGTGTAAAATAAAGGATATATTGTGCTAAGGAGATAAATCACGATAATAATCCAAAACATCACAGACATCGAATTTGCTATTCTGGTTCGTCGAACCAAAGCAGTTTGGTTATACAGATAATACAGCTTTCGAACATTAAAAACAACTACAATAATAAATGGTAATCCATCAACATACAAAGCAAACCCAAGTTCATTCAAAGCAAGCGTTTCGACAGATATTATGTTCTTTAAAACTAGCACTTCAACTGTTCCGTATCCGATGGAAACGACAACAGAGCTTATCCAAACGGCAAAAGACATCCACAGAATTCGTTTACAAGTCAGTGTCAAACTGTGGAGAGGATTTGTAATGAAAACAAAACGTACATATGATACTAACACCATATGGAAACGTGCCGAGTGAAGAAATAAAAAGGTGAATATCCCATATATACATCTATGTGAATATTCTTCAAAAATAAATTTTGCAAATATCTGAACATATCGCGTCACGGAGGCGAGTACGTCAGACACTGCTAGGCATCCAATCAGGACGTATGTTGGAGTGTGCAGCCGTTTGGATACAGCAACAAAACACACGGTGATAGAATTTCCAATTAATCCAATGCAGAACAAAATGGATGCAGCAATAACAACATACGTATTGGCCATTGTACTGCGTGTTTTCCTGATGCACAGTTTACCTAAAACGAATATCAAACTTTTTTCTGCAATACTGCTAGTATCAGTATATGTTTCCTATGTTGTCTGTAAATTACGATAAAGTTATATCATAAACGCATAGTATATTCTAATGTAAATACGACTGATATCGGAAGGAATGTAATATCTCATCTCTTTAACGTCCGACCAAAAAAAAAAATACACATTGAACATCTATTGTAAATTTAAACAAACTGTTAGAAAATAAATGAATATTTCACTCACTAGTATACTAGGATAAGTCTACTTTCTTAGATGTGTATGACCAGGACCCAACGACATCAAAATTGTCTTGCCACTCAACCCAGTTCTGAATGAGAATCTTTAAAGAGAAGTACATCAATATAAAGTTAATATTCACACATTAGATTGCGTACTGCTAAGAGGATATGGGTTTTGTGGGTGATGATAGTGGGGTTAGTATCTTTTTCTCTATCTCCATCCGGTTTAAAATTAACATGTACGTCACGTGACATGGTTGAAGAGAACCTAACAGTGTCTCTTTGTATACTCTTCAAAGAGAGAAATGTATGAGCATATATATAAAGCTTACATTATCTAACACACTGTTATCAGGCAATTTCCAGTACACCAAATATGAGGTCAACTTATACGCTACAAAGTAAATAAACGATCGTTTATACTTTGTCAAAATAATAAACAATCAAAACAAAAAGAAAACTAGATGCTGTCATGAGACAGTAATACCCGCACCATTTGTTTGCCCCTAAATAACACTGTTTTGTACCAGTTTAATTAAAAATGAAGGCCACATGCAAACTCCGGTAATACATTTAAAAATTATAATTTTCATAACTGAAGGATGAGATCTCTTCCCATATGATAATACACATGAGCAGCACTTTATGTGCAATTTGAGGTTGAACTGTTTGCATTGAATTTTCAGTTAATCAATAATCCTAACAATGCATGTCTTAGAAGGTATAATGGTCTATATAATAAAACAAACAAAATTAAAAATTAAATTATGCCCCCTCCCGGCGGCGGTTGCCGTCTTTAGATTTGCTTCTGTGTACCTACATGTACATCATCGTGTGCATATATTTAGAGAAGGTTGGGAGTGAGGGGCACACCCCCCCTCCCCCCCCCCCCCCTCATGAAAATTAATTTATATCAATAGTAAATTTACCAAAAATACACCTTGGACCCCAATGCTCTTACAGACATGTACATGTAAACGCTCAAACCCATTGCGCTTCAATGTTAGGTAACATTATTTTTGGGGTAGATATTATATGTATACATTATTGTTTATTTTAATAGGAAGTATACATCACAACATGCAGGTGTCTTTCACCACCTTAAAGCTGTTATTTACCTAATAAAATAGTGCAAGTGGTTTTGAAGAATAGGTCACAAAAATACATGCACGTTACAAATAACTAATTTTTGTCTGAAGTTACGTACACAACGCAAGTCTGCAGGTCTCATTAGCGGATACTAGTTTTACCCAGCTTTTCGATTAGATGGATTTCACGTGGTGTATACTTACATGTATGCGTTTTCCATATGCAGAAAAGTATTAGTTAACATGAATACACATTTCTTTTGTGATGATCAGCTAAAAGAATTCATTATTGTGCTTTAATTGAATTATCATTATGATGTTGACAAATATAGGTAAGCATAATACATGTAGTAGGACAATATATTGAGACGCCAGCATACATATGTATTTCTTTCACTTTCTAAATAAGTGATCTCCCTTTGACAGCATACTGTATCATCTTCGTTTAATCTTAAAATAAGCTTATCATCGTTACCTATCCTATCGCATTTTTAAAGTTTATGTCATTTTAATTGCAAAAGTTATTTTTTCATTTGTCAGACTTATACAATTTCGTATTAAATTTGTGTATTACATGTAAGTAATTGTAAAAAGTTATCGTTTTATATGAGTTTAAATAGGAAGGAACAAAGGCGTATTTCTTTCTTAATGTATTATAATGCATCAACTGTTCTGACCACATGAAAGAGGAAACTACAAAATATCTTCTAATGTCATTATGATGCATCAAATGGTGTAAGCAATGTATTAAGAATACTGAATCTTTAGAACCAGGTTAGAGGGGGGGGGGGGTGTGAATGTTGAGTATAAACATTTATAATTTGAATCATTTTTTGTTATTAATTTTAACTTGTCAATGAATACTAGTTATTGATCCAAAGGTAGAAATATGACCTCTGATTATATCTCAATAGATCATTTGTCAAATATGCAAGGTGTAATATAATTCTTTTTAAGAATCACATTTTTTACCACTTTATAAAAGTTTTTAGACCCCAAATTATATTTTGATTTTAATAGATCATTCGACAACTAAGGGGGAGGGAGGAGAACAGTTTGTATTTTAGTTTGTTTGCAGGTGGGGTTTCCAAGATCCATATTTGACAATTTTTTAATGTAATTTAAAATAAGACTAAGCCATACTACCCTGAATAAACAATTTCCTATTAAATGTGTGTATTAGATGTAAGTAAGACATTGTAGACACTTATCATTTCTTTATGAGTTATAATATTAGGAAGGAAGGAGTATTTCTTTCTTAATGTATTATAATGTATCAAATACAATGTAGGCTACATGTATGAGCTTATGGGACTGTTCTGACCACATGAAAGAGGAAAATACAAAATATCTTCTAATGTCATCATGATGCATCAAAAGATGTAAAGAACATGACCCCCAGGTGTTGTCTTTAACCCCCCCCCCCCCATTTTATGAAATAGGAAATGATGATACACTGTATATTTTGTTAACTTCTTAGATCCTCATCTCTAAACCATATAATTTATTCTTGCTCTTTGTGTCATTGCACATCAAATTGTATATAGCTTATTCCCCCTTGGAGACACCCTGCCATTTTCGTGTATAATGTTTACTTTAACGGACTAGCCAATCAGAGAGTGATTAACAATAACTAATCTAAGAATATAAAAAAAACAAACCTGAATCGAATCGAAATCCGGGAAGAACGTGCCAAATCGAACCGACAGTTTTTTGAATCGCAAATAACCGATTATTCCGTTATTCGTCTCTACTAAGTTTATATTTAATTATCACTAAATGTGTCTATTAAGTCTGTAAAAATATCATATTATTGAAGACATTTTGAATGTTCAACAACAACGCTAACTATATTGTGCATACTGTGATTTACTTAATCAGGCATAAATTAAATTAACCAAAAAACAAAAAACAACCTTTAAACCAATAGCAGCGTGTTCCAATTGAAATACCAAAACCACTCCAGTAAATATTAACACTGTTTTGGCGTATCAATTTAATGTTTCATATGTACAAATCGGCAATTAAAATATTGATTTTAGATAGCATACAAGAGTTATTCTTCAAGAGTCGTGCTTGTTTTTTAATCAAATACACTTATTTCTTTTTTCAGAGTATTTATCATAAATTTTAAGATAATGTATTTTAAAACCCCTAGACATGCATTCATCGTATTATTTTTCTATTTTATTTCAAGTTTGGATGAATTCCATATAATCGTGTTTACATATGTACATGAACAAGGGGTGTCCAAAACGTTTGTGAACACATGCATTTTCATTCTTCAGAAATTATCATTTATTACGAAGTATTATGATATTTTAATATGTACTTTTAAATGTGTATGAATAAAAATAAGGGAATGTTTCTTTTTACAATAGAGTTATCATTATTTATACGTTGTTTATATATGCTGCAGACCTTTAGTCATATCGACGTTTTTATAACCTCTAGACCTTTGGTTTCTATGATAGTAATATCCCTCAATCACCCTTGGGCCAGAGGGTACAATCGCACAACCATCGAATAAATCCTCCTAAAGTTTTCAAGATATGACTGTTCCTTTGCAGATCAGTAGTACATACATCAGAGTTGTGCATATTGCTAGGATTTTGATTTTTGATAATTTATTTTAAAAAATACCCGCTGTTGAACGTAGTCACTTTTGGCTAAATATTGCATATAGGGTACCGCATTATACGCAAAAACTCTTAATACAGTCTTCAAGATAGCAAGTTAATGTTTTGCAGATCAATTTCACATATATTAGAGATGTGTGTATTGCTAGGACAGTTTTTTTTAATTATTTATAAAAAAAATACCAGCTGTAGAATTTAATTATTTTTCGCTATAATTTAAAAACAACTTAGCGTTGCTTTTATGTCCGCTTATTTGCATAAAGTCAGTTGGTGGAACATTTTTGTTACAAATTATCTGAAGGCGCTGTAGTTTGTAAGCGTTTGGCTTGTAAAGTTAGCTTTTGTTGCTATTTCTTTCAAAAACGAAGCAATATTGTTTCACTCCTTCTTTTCATTTGAAAAACCATATATCGGGGGTTATCTAAAGAAACGGTTCTTTTGATAGCTAGAGGGGGCATGATTGTATGTCTGTCAACTTTTGAAGTGTTCCAAATGATTGTCTTAAGCCCTGATTGGTCAGAAGTTAAGGTCGTGTGAATATGATCTATCAATATCTGTGGTTTTGTTTAGACTGATTGATAATCCTATTTCAACTTGAAGCTGTTACGGAAGACGTCCTCGTTGCTTGCAACGAGTTCAATTCTAGTTTTAAAAAAAAAAATTAGACACTCTGTTTCTTCCTACATGATTGGCTTTAATTAGCTTCCGTTCATGTATATTCCCAAACTTTACAACAATCAATCGATTTTTTATTACCACATAATGTTCAAAATAAAAGGAAAATGTGCAATAGTACGTTGTTTACATGAAAGTAATGGTCGCCGTCTAAAATCTTAAATAAGCTGGTTGCGACACGACTTTGATCATGCGTCTTTATGTCTTAGTCAAAGGTATCCGGCCATATTGTAAACAAGCAGCACTTATTTCTCGTGATCAAAAATTATGTCATGTCAACCAGTCATGAAACGCATACCCATACACCGTGCACCCCAATCATATATATCTTTTTAAACACTTTGGATCTTAACATTGCGGGTATGTAGTGTAGTGTACTGTATCACATCACAATTATTCAGTTCACAGTATATATAATTTTGAGCGCATACCTGTTAAAAGTATCGAGCGGATAGCTTAATGGATAAACACATCTAAAGATCACGTGTTCGGAACCATAACAGACGTTATATTTTATTTTATTTTTATCCAAGACCAAAAGTCGATTTTACAAGTTTTAATGCAAATTACCTAGTTCCTCGGTTGTAAAATGTCCCTCTTTCTGTGCTTTCTGATAACTACATGTAAATGACAATGAGGTTTATCAAACACTGATATATGATTGCGCCCATGAGAAAAGGGTCCTTATGACGTTTTGTATAAAACAGAGAAATAACGTCATAAAGAAATGACGTTGCGTCAAAGAAAAAAAAATTGTAAGATTTTTTGTTATGTCATTTTGTTAATTTTTTAAAATAGATAATAATAAATGAAATTTGATAAATTCATTATGAGACTAAATTCTTAGTATGAATAATTACCTTTCACTTTAGCTTCATCATTTTTTGGTACAGTAGCTTACAGTTATTCAAATTAGCATATTGAGAAGAAATTATTCATGCCATTAATTCTTTTTTTAAGTCCGTCTATTATTCCAGACTATTTTCATTGCATCTATTTCATACAGATTAGATATAAACTCTGAAAATTGTTTTTACTGAACGTTATAAATAAAGAAAAATGTTTACATATAACTACAAAATGTGGTGCCTACAGATTTAATCGCAAAAGCAAATGCAAGTTAACTTTCCGATTGTCATTTAATTGTTGCAAATATGAATTTATACAATAAATAAAATATTTTTTTCAACTCTTCATTAGTTTTAGTGCTACAAAATTGTAACGAACAGATAAACATTTAATCGGCTACTTTCTCTGTGTTATCAAAATGTGTTCAAAACCGCGTATAATGATATTAAGAATTTTTAAAAGCCAAATTCACTTCTGAAACATTTTGGAGTGAACTATACGCACTGAAGTGTGAAGCGGACCTGTATTTTATCTTATCATCCTACTGCCTATAATTCCCGCCTCCTTGTATATTCCGAATACACATGTAGCGTCTGCTATTAGAGTATACTTCTGATCGGGGTTTACTATCTGTGTCCACTTGGGGTTTACTCTGGGTTTACTCTGGGTCCACTCTAGTAAACCCAGAAAGTAAACCCAGAGTTTAGTTAGGGTTTACTTTCTGTTAGGTTGGGCCTGATCGGTACTTTATGTGCTGATTTTATCAAATACAATAGCTTATAACACTATATAATGCTGTATCATATTCAGTGATACAATACAATATAATATACACCGTCTTATGTAACATTATCACATTGTTTTATTATATAATGCAGAATATTATTTATCATATGATATTTAACGATTACGTTTACTCAGGGTTTGAGATTTCAAAAAAATATGTTTTACAAACTTCAATATCTGAAGTCCAAAGTTATTTTAAAAACACAAAATAACAACGTTATTACCAAATATCGATATTGATATCCATGATGTGTTTATTTGAGGAAGATATGCTCCGACAAAGGTAGAATACTATTAGAAAAGAGGAAATTCGGACTAATTTTTTCATTTTCTTTATTCTCTTAAAAACTTTTATGTTGCATTTTAATTCCAAAAGGTAAGTTTCTATATGTTTTTTCATATCATTTTACATAATGTATGGTTGTATTTACTAGTCTATATATTTATATCACTGGCTGGCAGGCGATTGGAATTTTTTTTTAAATACATAAAATCGATTCAAGCTAAAATATCTAGAACTTTGATCATTAACCTTATATAATGTTAATGTCAACATAATACAGACAACAAAAACAGTTTTAGGCAATTAATGGTTCGGAGCTCCTATCAGTTTTTTGTAAAACTCGATCAAAAATGGGTACAACCGTGGAAATTGACAGAAGAAATTCGGACTAAATTAAACTTAAAATATGAGCTTAAAACGATTCAGTCAAATATAAAATTAGTAAAGCTATTCGTATTTCATCATTTCCCAACCTACACATTGTTTTATTATTATTAATATTTACAAAATAAAGAAAACTTTGAAAATGGTGAAATATTTTGACAAATTTGGACAATTTTTTCGGAAAACATTCAAAGGGCACTAGTAGGTCATCGACCTAGTTATTTGAAAGTGACAAATAGCACCACAATAGTGGGGCTATAATGTAGAATAAGTAGTTTTTCCTTCCCATTAGTGAATTTTTTTTCGCCCCTGAGTACATGTAAACGTAATCCTTAATATGACTAAATATTGTATAGCATCATAGGATGCAATATCATATTTAATGTTACTGTATTGACTTATATTGATTCTTACAATACCAGTTGAGATAAACATATGATAATCCAACAATTCTGAAAATAAGATAGACGATATTGTGTCAACCCACAATACACTATCCAAGATTATTATTCATATGATATGATAAAGGTGGTCTCTTAAAGGTAATGCCTCGTCTCTGTGAGCTTTGTAATCTGTGATTACCTATGTTTTATTATGTTTAAGATAAAAATGACTATTTATTGATTCCATTTACCTTTTGCCGTTCGTCTCAGTCTGTACACGTATAACACTACCACGCGAATATTACGTAACTAGTGTACATACACGTTAAGAAAAAGTCTTAAATGAATGTATAGTGGTTTTATTTGACAAAAAGCAAACTAAATACACAGTCCAAATTCGGGGAAGTCAGAGAGAGATGTTGCCGGTTCAAGAGAGTGTCAGATTTAACTTAACTTGCGAGAAATTGGTAGTTTTAAGCTATTGGGGGAAAAGCAACTAGCAAAGTAAAACGAATGTTCATTGGTTGTTAAAAATCCCCGTCATAGGGCGCCACCAGCTTGTTACTTTGTTACTACGATGCTCCATGATGGCGTCAAGCTGGTCAGTCAAGAACCCGCTACTAATCAGTGTTCTTAGGGTCAACCAAGATTGCGACAAATATTTATTAGGGTGGAGGGTCACTGTATCGTGACCAATTATTGTCATCTACATGGATTAAGCAAAGGTCTTATTGACTTCAATTAGCAGATTTATGTATACATTCTCGTCTAATTGTTTAGTTTACATTAAACTTAACCCCCTTAGGGTATTTGTGTACCAATCTGGAAACATAATGTTCAAATTGGAAACAGACTGACCAGCAAGAATTGTATTACAATCATCAAAGGAACATTACCTTAAAACAATACACCACAGCAATATGTAAACATGGCAGCTGTTGGCTCTCTCTGACTTTCCTTTAAAGCAATATAGTCTTTGATGGACACATACTATTCGTGATTCAATTAACATGGAATATACACCAAATAAAGATATTTACTTTACAAAAACATTGGAAACTGATTCTGAAATTAAATATTAAAGTCAAATCACAATAGTCAAGAGAATAATATATAACGTACAATCAGTATAGTCAAAGTTATAGAATACGCAAAATATAAAGTCCAATCACCAGTGTTCGGTTATATAAATATAGACAAGTTGCTGTCCTTTAAAAAAGGACTGCAATACGTGGACCATTTGCATGTGTTTCCAACGAAAACGTGAAAGCCTTAAAATTATCACAGATTCCACCGACTCTAGCCCCCTGCTTTTAACCACTAAATTTGTACGTTTTATTACGTATATATATCTATAGTTGACTTTTAATCTCAGAATTTAAAGGGTTCATACTTCTAAAATAATTATGATCTATATTTATGAAGATTGCATGTATAGTATCAGGCATTTGGCAAATTCTAATTTTTGCGCACATTACGTTTCGCACTACTTTGTTACATGTAACTACGTTATGCAGTGACAGCTAAATGTGTAAATCAATTTCATATTTTGATGCATCTTTCTTGAGATTTAAACTTTTATACATGGACATAATTATTCAATCATCTACTATATACAGTCACATAATTATTCAATCATACTTAAATGCTTAAATAATTTTAATCGGGAAGTACTCTAGCCTTGTCTTCTATAAAAGTAAAGTTAGCTACATGTGTATTCGGAAAACAACAAAACATTATAAATTATGCTATTTGATGCATGCTGTAGTTTCGGCATAACATAACCTAATACTGACAGTTTATCACATGCCGATTATTTCTTTAAAAAGAATACTTTGTTTCTGTAGTGTTTACCGACAACTTTACAATTACAGCGCCTTTGAACTTATATGTGCATATATCATGGAATCCCGATCCCGATTCAGATAAACATGTGCTTGCCTGGTTCCCTGAGCTATACCCATTACGCACAGGAACCAGGCTAGCTCATGCGCAGGCTGAATTTTCCCCATAGCATCCGGTTTAACCTCGCTTATATCTTTTCTGCGTGGACCTCAGGGTCCACGCAATAACAAGGGCTAATTTGTTACACACTAATTGTGAACATCAAGCGTTGACAAAGGTGCAGGCAAAACTTGCGTAACACGTCCGAAGGTGAGAAAATCCAAACTATATAGGTGATGATGTATACAGTTATATACAGTAGTAGCAAACGACACGCACGATACACGAACGATCGCACGATGCTCGAACGATCATTAACTTCCTGAATTATTACGATACACGAACGATAACGATTAAACACGCAGACGAATGATTCTACATCATTAAACACGATAAATCAAAATTAATTTTTAAGATTAATGAAAGGAGTTGCTTTAACTTGTACTAAAATATGCTTGTGTTTTATTGAAAAGCGGCATGTACAGTAGCTATGCGCTGTTTGCCTTTTTTATGAGTAAACAATATTACATTAATATAGAATTCGAACACAAAATATTTTTTGTTTCCATTACGAATATTAACTTATATCATATGTCAAAGAAAATTAAGTGTAAAACAAAAGGCCCATGGGCTACATCGCTCACCCGAGGAACAATGGATATAAAATCAGCTTAATGGAGTCATAATACAACTATCTGGATAATGTACAATAATATATGTAGATCCTGTATAAATAAAATCCATTTTCCCCCTGGATATTCTTATGTTTATAATCATTAGTCCCTTTTCTAACAGGATGATTTTATAGTCATTTAATATGTTGAGTATTGCAGTTCTCAAAAAGATCCTTAACAATAGTTTATATTTGGGATTTAAACCTACATCAAACTCTGAACCTTCTTGTGAGGCCAAAGAATTGTCCTGGGGCCAAAGTCTTAACAATTATAAAGAATCATCTGGCTGATTAGTTTCTGAGAAGAAAATTTTTAAAGATTAACCCTATATATTCCTATGTAAAACTTAAATAGCCCCCCCCCCATTGTTGCCCCACCCTACCCCTGGGGATCATTATTTTCACTTTGAATCTACACTACCTCGCGGGGGTGTTAAGGAAGCATATGGGCAATTTAGCGTCTTATTTTGACTGTTATATTTAAAATCGTGAAATTAAATAACTATTTTGAATACGATCAAAAACTTAGTATTATCCTTTGATATAGATGTAAGTGCAATAAAATCGGGTAGTACATTACTGCCACATTGGTGCATTATCACGTGACAACTATAAATAGCTTACGTATATTCCTTAACATAAAATGAGATAGAAAAACACTACCCCGCGGTTTCCAAAATAAAATAAACATACCAAGTGAAGGCAAAACATCTCATTTTAATCAAAACTGCTGCTAGAATCCTATGTTTTTCTTAATTCAATAGTTATTCATCCAGTTCTCGTAAAACCTTCCCAACTTTTATAAAGTTTGCACGGAAAACGGCAAGTTGCATCAAAACAACACACAACATGGGATTCTAGCAGCACTTTTCATTTTAAGCATTGATCAAACTAACGATACATATAAAATTCAAAGTTCAATATATGCGGGGTAGTGTTGTTCTAGTCGGATTTTTATATCGTAAACAACGACAGAGGAAAGCCTGGCCGAGAAATAAAAGCAAATTTACATACCTTTTAGCGAATGACTGATAAAACTAACATCTCTCCTAGTATTTTTATGTCCCATTCTCAATAAATCACACCACAATATTTTATTAGAGTTCTTAGATTAGTTATGTTTTGAATATGTTTACAATGCTTTCCGATCAAATTCACACGACATTCAACTTATAATCATGATGTCATCAATGTATAAATCTACGTAATACAAACTAATTTCTGAAAAAAAATTGATATCACGAAATTACATGTAACTCAGAATCCATATGCTTCCTTAACACCCCCGCGCTGAGGTTTCAGGTTTCCTGGCCTTAAGGTTCATGAGAAGAAGATTTTTAAAGATTTACTCTGTATATTTCTATGTAAAATTTCGACCCCCCCCCCATTGTGGCCCCACCCTACTCCCGGGGGGTCATGATTTTCACAACTTTGTATCTACACTACCTGTTTTCTCACAAGGTTTAGCTTTCCTGGCTAATTAGTTTCTGAGAAGAAGATTTTTGAAGATTCACTCTGTATATTCCTATGTTAAACTTCGACCCCCCATTTTGGCCTAACCCTACCACCAGGGGGTCATGATTTTCACAACTTTGTATCTACACTACCTGAGGATGCGTTCTCACAAGTTTCAGGTTTCCTGGCTGATTAGTTTCTGAGAAGAAGATTTTTAAAGATTTACTCTATATATTCATATGTTAAACTTCGACCCCCCATTGTGGCCCCACCCTACCCCTGGGGGTCATGATTTTCACAACTTTTAATCTACACTACCTGAGAATGCTTCCACACAAGTGTCAGGTTTCCTGGCCTTAAGGTTAATGAGAAGAAGATTTTTAAAGATTTACTCTGTATATTCCTATGTAAAATTTCGACCCCCCCCCCATTGTGGCCCCACCCTACTCCCGGGGGTCATGATTTTCACAACTTTGTATCTACACTACCTGTTTTCTCACAAGAGTCAGCTTTCCTGGCTGATTAGTTTCTTAGAAGAAGATTTTTAAAGATTTACTCTATATTCCTATGTTAAACTTCGACCCCCCATTGTGGCCTGACCCTACCCAGGGGGTCATGATTTTCACAACTATGAATCTACACTACATAAGGATGCTTCCAGACAAGTTTCAACTTTCCTGGCCGATTAGTTTCTGAGGAGAAGATTTTTAAATATTTGCTTTATATATTCCTATGTTAAACTTTAACCAACCCCAACCCCCCCCCCCCCCCCCCTTGTGGCCCAAACTTACCCCGGGGGTCATGATTTTCACAACTCTGTATCTGCACTACCTGAGTATGCTTTCACATAAGTTTCAGCTTTCTTGGTCTTATGGTTCATGAGGAGAAGATTTTTGAAAATTTCTCGAAATTTCCATAAATTCCTAATTATCTCCCTTTGCAAAAGGGCATGGTCCTTAATTTTCACAACTTTGAATCCCCTTAAGCTAAGTATGCGTTCTGCCAAGTTTGGTTGAAATTGGCCCGGTGGTTCTTGAGAAGATGTTGAAAATGTGAACACTTTACAGACGGACAGACAGACGAACGACAGACAAAATGTGATCAGAATAGCTCACTTGAAATTTGAGCTCAGGTGAGCTAAAAATGAAGATAATGCATTAACTACAGAAAAATATTTACATAGAATTGATGTTTATGTTATCCGATTCCCCTACGCACGCTTATTTACGCGAGATACAAGTACAGTACCTGCAACGTTATTTTTTACAAGATAAACGATAGAATAGGATTAATGCACGATATATGATAGGATTAACGCACGATATAACAGTATACACGCACGACAGGATAGGATTAACTCGCGATAGAACAGTATACCCTCACGATAGGATACGATTGATACACGATAGGAAAGAATAAACGATGCCCATCATAATCATTTCTAAACGATCTTCACGAATAAACTGACATGGGCATAATTCGAAAAAGAACATGTACAAATGGAATTTTTTTTGGTAACAATTATAAATATCCAACTCTTGTTTAAAGTTGATATTAAATATATCATGAAACATTTCTTTCTGTATAGAGGAAAATGATGCATTAGAAAAGAATTATTTTACATACAAGTGGAATAAATATTTATGCAGATACACATTCCGTGTACGTTTTGTAACCCGAAATCAAATATCACACGACAATAACGGATTCAATAAAAATACAACTCTGGTTTTTATTTACGTTACACGAACGATCACCCACGTTACACGAACTATTTAAAACGATTGGCTTGTCAACAATAACGTTGAACATACCACTGTATATTGTTTTTTGGGGGGCGATCAGAACTGTTTCAACAACAATTAGTTTAAAAAACTTGGACAATGGGACGATGCGAACTGTAACGCCACGTATAAAGTCATGTGTAAAGTCATCAGGTAAATTAATTTTCTTAAAGTCTTTTCAATTTATTACACATATTTAAATACAAATACTTATACATGTTTTTATATATACATTTTACTTAAAATTTCATCAACTTTGAAAACTAGGCCGATTTTGCTGTTTACCGTGCCCAGTTCTTTAAATGCAATGTATACATAAAAGTATTCTTAACTAAAAAAAATAAAGGTAAGATAACTTAATATAACTGAATGACATAGCCTTGCCCTTCAGTTGACATTTAGTTGACTGAATGGTACTGAATGAATGGTACAGCTAATTCCTATGAATACTCCTCCGTTTCCATATCTTCTTCATCTTCCACCTGATATATTGATACATTAAAAGCTTGAATTATTTTGTCTATCCTACATACGTACGTCACTCCATCTGCTTGACAAGCGAATGCAATTCCAAGAGGCATCAAGATATTATTTTTTCCTTTTACATACACAGCAGATCCAGATTCTCCTTTACTGAAAAAGGGTTTGTTTTCATTCATACTACGAACTCCAAAGCAGTCGTTGAAGACAAAAAATCCTGCTACTTTCTCTGAACTCTGAACAATGGCGCTCAATTTGTCGCTTATTAACACCCCATATGTGTTCCCAGTAAGTTTGTTTCTTTTAATGACTTCTGTGGTTCCATCAAACGTGAGAGTGGAATCATCTGCACGAATTTCTACAATCATTGGAAAAGTCAATTTATCAATAAAAAATCAAAACCAAAAAACTGAATAATGAAACAGTGTATAGGTTTGAATAATTTTTAAATAACGCTAACATAAAGTCATGTCTGACCAACTCAAAATAGTTGTTAAGCTTAAAAGAAAACTCTATATAAAGGTTTTATTTAAGTAATGACAATTAATAAATTTGAGCTAAACCTCCACCCCGGCCAGACTTGAACTCATGACCTATGGGACGCACTCTCCTTGCAGTGTTCGGTCACCGCTCTAACCATTCGGTCAACTAAGCAAGACAAATATCTGTCTTTCGAAGAAGAAATAACCTCGAGGATAACATTTTTTGTGTGTAAAATTTCAAAAGCATGTTCTTTCTTATAACCTATTCCTACAAAGCTACATTTTAACGTACAGAAATGTAGCATCAGCAAAGCTGTTTTACCGAAAACAACACCAACAGAAAATCAATTGAAAATTGAATTTACCTTAAACATCTAATTATCTTTACTCTGTTTATTGGTTTTCATTAAATAAATAAGTATAATTTCAACAAATCAGCAGCACTTTAAAAAAAAACAACATTTCTTTCAATTTAACTCAAAATTGTAAAAAACATTCTTATATATGAGTTGAAGCTCGTTTAGAAAATCGATTAAGATAAACTTCCCGATGTCAGACACATCTTTGTACATTAAAACACTAGGGGGAAAATATTTAAAAATCCTTTAAAAATAATTTCCAACAACAACCATAATAAAAGTGATTAACTGTAAAAAAAAAAATGTGTCTGTAGATTGTAATACGGTTTACATGTGTTAAATAAATTAGTAATATTGATTAATCCGCCGCTCTCTACAACCACTTTTAACGCTAAATGTGTGTTCGGAATATTCAAAGGGTAGGAATTACAGGCAGTAGGGTGGTAAGATAAAAGACGGGTCTGCTTCACACTTCAGTGCACACAGTTGACCTCAAAAGCAATTTCAAAGTAAACCCCGAGTAAACCAAAAGTAAACCCCGAGTGGACCCAAATTTTCAAAAAGTAAAACCTGAGTAAACCCCAAGTAAATTGCTAAATTATGTCTACTTCATTAGGTAATATTATGACGTTAAATAACATAGTTATGTTAACTTTGTTTTCATTTTTGATTGACCTACGTAGTTCAATGTGTTCGTTCATAAAACAATCACTATTTTCTTTACTTTTGAGCATTGATGATGACTTGTCATTTTTTTAATTTCATATTCGACATATTCCTTACTTTCTGGTCGGTGCGATTAGATATTCGACCTTAAGAGTGCTGCTTTGAATTATTAAAAAATATATATTATATGTCCGTACAGATAAAACCATGTATTATTTTAGCGTCTTTTATAAGTTAATATTCTGTGTAATGCCATTGTTACTATTTTCCTTACTTTTGGTCAGGACGACTATAAAATAGAACTTAATAGTGCTGCGCAGTGCAAAACTTCAGGAAAGAAAAAAAATATTATTTTTCTAAAATCGTCATAGTATGATTGATTTCATCTGTAAACTGTTTTTCCCAATAATTAAGTACAGTCAGATCAAGCATATCTTTTACAACATACACCATAGCATATAATAGCATAGCATTTAAATCTCATAGTATAGCATTGGAATCTTATACATAATCATACAATCTCATAGAATCTCATTCGCCATATCATTTCATATCATAGCATATCATAGCATAACATACATGATTATAACTGGGTTTTAAATGGTTTTTCTTTTGAAGAATAAATGCTCACATTGCAGATTAGTGGTTTACTTTGGCTTTTCATCATTTAACTTCCAAAAGTGTGGAGCTCGTCTGTGTATGGAAGCGTTTTTGTTCAAATTCCATAGCATACCATAGCATAGCATAGCATACCATATCATAAAGCTCTTCATTTCTATTTCTCTTAGGGTAGCATACAAATCTCATAACATTGCATTGGAATTTCATAACATGTCATTGAAATCGCAAACCAAACCATAGCATTAAATTGTTAAAGATGTGCATGAAATGACTTTAAAAACAGATTTACCTCCCATGTATGGATTGAACGATTTTACAAAAGCAGCATCCATTCCAACGACACAGTCGCTTCCAGGCGGTACATAGTTTCCGCAGAATGCTTCGACAACTTCTCCCACTGGCTCAGGGGTTGTAAATTTCAAATCGGTATATTGAACAACAACTTGTGGCTTTTTGGCCATCATGCAATGAGGTTTTTGTTTATATTCTGATAGCATACAGTTCGCGTCGTACAATTCCTCATATTCTTTGATTACACTATGTGCAGTAGTGAGAAAACCAGTGACGGGTACAGTAGAATCGACGTTCGATTTTACCAGAAACCCGACACACCCGTATGAACATGTGCCTTGAAGTCCAATTCTAGATCCAAATACTACATCTTTCCCTCTCCATTGTGAAATGATGTAATTTTTGTCACACGGGTAATCCTCAAGGGACAGCGGCAAAGTATTTTTTTCTATAAGATATGAACACACACATATAAATATATATATATATATATATATATATATATATATATATATATATATATATATATATATATATATATATACTCCAAAAATAAATAGTATAAATCCACACACGTAGTATTATATGAAAAAAATCACAACACCGAAATAAACTCAACTAGTTTCATTTTAAATCATCAGGAGTTTGAAAACATGTTGCTAAGTTACACAACTTAGCAACATGTTTTCAAACTCCTGATGATTTAAAATGAAACTAGTTGAGTTTATTTCGGTGTTGTGATTATTTTCATATATATATAACTTTTCATAATTTAGATATCTCTTCAGATCAATAATTCGTGTACAGTTGTTGATTAAATATGTTTATATTTACGATAACTTATACTTGATTTCAAGAAAAAGGTGTCCAGGTAGCGTAGTGGGCAATGCACTCGCTTTCAGCGCTGCGACCCGCGATCGACAGTGTGTATGGCGGTTGCCCACTTGAACATGTGGGTTCTCTCCGGGTACCCCGGCTTGTTTTCTACACCAATGACCCCCCTCGCGCTAACATCCTTGCCAACGAGAGATATTAATATAAGCTGTATAATTTGTTTATCAATCGTTGTGAAATAAAAAAAAGTTTAGTTCAGCTCAGAAAAAGGGACCGACTCTTAAAATTAGGGGAAATTATTTTATTGATAACTCTTTCCTGACGATAATTTGTTATTAATAACACAAGCAAGAAACAAGCTGAAATTAAAACTGAAATTCATTTTCAAATCACGGATTCTCTTTGCATTGCAAATACATTGGGGTTAAAAAATTGTTTATTTCAAAATATTTATTCCGCGTTTTTTTTTTTGTTAAGAAAGTAGTTTAAAAAACAAAAACAAAAATTCGATAATTCTTAAGTCGTTCTTGAACCTTTTGGGGTTTTTTTGTTCAGTTTTTCTTGGAATTGTTAAGATTCTTATTATTTGGTAGTTAGAATCATTCGGATTTTGTTAAATCGTACTACAAACCAATGTATTTTTATCTATTTGTTTCAGTTACCCTTGTTATTGATTTTCAAAATCTGCTTTTTACAGAAACTTTCAACTTTTCTCTCGACATTAACGGAATATGAACTCGTTGCGTTGATCACCTACATCTCAAAAAGGATAAATATTCTAATAGGCAGCATGGAAGAGAAAAAGAAACTCCACATGTAATAATGCACTGAACAACATTCAAACATCATACGTTTGTTAAATGGCCTTAAAAGGAGATAAGGGGTCGGTCTCTGAAACATGTTCTGTTAGATATTTCAAGAATGATAATGAATTTCTAAACAGTCGTTGAACAAAATGTATAACTCTTTACTGAGAGATATATTGTAATACGCTATAGATGCAGAACCATTTATCGTACACTTGAATGTCTATTGATTTTCAAAATAGTTACCTACAACATTTTTACCAACAAAAACACAATTGGTAACAAATTTATAAGCACGTGTTGTACGATATATGTTCATACTACTCTGTCGTTAAATTACTTAACTCAAAATTTGTCGTTAAATTACTTAACTAAAAATTTCCTTTACAGTCTTACTGACAGATCAAATATATGTCAAATCTAAAATCATCATTTTTACTTGTAAATAAGCTAAACTGCTTCTTTTAAACCGCTTCTTGGAAAACACATTATAAATAAAACGTCTGAAAATGTTTATTGTATAATGTTTATAAGCATACAGTGTTAAGGGACAAAGTTAATCTGAACAAAACTGTTGCAAATAAGCACACTAAATTTCATAAGTAATTAAAGCATTTCAAAACACATTGTTACCGTAGACTGACTGATTTCAATTTATATATACTACCTATCAAATTCACTTAATCTCTTCGTTATCACTATGTATACCCTAATAACATTTAAGACAGGGATTGTATGTGGGACATTATAATACTGATGTTTTAGTATCTAAAATGAAAGTTAAAAAAACAAATCTGCGATTTGAGAATTGTTTGTATTTCTAAAACATTGTGAAGATAAGGCGATATCTTCAGCCGAACTTTATTATGAATTATATATAAATTTGCCTTTAAATAACTTAACATATTAGAAGAAGTATTAATTTTATGTAAGCGTTATCCCCCGCCCAATGCATAGGCTTTATTTCGGCTTTCTTGCGTGTATGCACCCCCCCCCCCCAATTCCCCTCCATGATATGTCATGTCACAAGGTGATAACACGCCTTGCGATGCTCTTGTTTGGATATGTGTTGATTTCATTTTTTTTCAGGATCAGATAGGTGTATAAGAACGTATTCCATAAACAGCTTCCACACTAGCTTCAGTGCGCATAATCGAAAACAAAGTTTACATTCTGATTTATTTATCTCGTAGCTAGTTACATTAAACCATTTCATTCACATTTCGAAGTTAATTTATAATATATGTCTGATATCATACATGTAAATGAAATATACAATTGTAACTAATACTTCTAGAGAAAATATCAATATTGTTACTTACCTTGATTTTCATCATTCATTTCAAGTTCCTAAAAAATATTTAAAATTATCTAGCATTTCAACAAACTAAAGCAACCTATTTCCAGAATTGGAAAGTAAATTAAGATTTAAATGACATCAGAACTTTAAAAAGAATGACTGAAATATTTTACACCTACCCAGCATATATCATTATCCACTACATGTTTCTTATCAATATCACATATTTCACATAAATGATTAGAGACAGGAAACATACTCTGGGAAATAAATGATACGTCTTCTTCAATATTGAGCACATCTTTTCGACATTTGTAACCAATTTCATAAGAGAGGTCGTCATCGTGTATAATATCCTCCACTGAATGTTTTATCTTTTTAAGTAGTCTTCCATCATATATATTTGGCGATGCCCAGACCTGCACCCGAATTTCAAAATTGCAATTGCATAAAACCACAACATGTTTTTGGAAAGAGAAACATGCTGCATTTTGGTAAAGACAAATGTTATTCTTCGCTCCTTCGGTCAATATGGACCAATTATTTAGTTTGGAACATTTTAAAACTACGCCATGAAAAATATTAATTTGAAGCTGCATTTCATCATCAAACTTGAAGCAGAGAGTAGAGGACTTTGAATTGTTCTCACCAGTCTTGTCAAACCTTTTACTATTCATGCTAGGGAAATAATACACAGTAGAGTCAATGGAATGCAATTCTTTTAATTGCATCAATAATCCCAGCTGTTGCATGTATGCTATTATTGTCGTTTTGTGCTTCAGATAATCTTTTCCCTGGATATGCCAAATTCTATCAAGTTCTACACTGTCTAATTCACCAGTGCGACAAAAATGCCTACGCTTCATATCGTTTTCCTCTGGTCTGACAGGGTATTCAATGATACACTTAAATGCATCAAGGAGCCACTGGATATCAAGAATAATCTTTTCCTTCAAGCCATCTTTATCAAAGTATAACAGAACACCAACTCTGTGAAAAAAGACCAACATTTTAGAAATTTCTGACTCGTCTATCCTAAATTCCTCAGCGCTTAATTGGTCACTGTAATCTGATAATGTTTTCCGTGGAATTACTTTTTCAGTTTCTTTCATTTTATTTAATATATGTTCAAATAATGCCCAGACAGGTCGAATATTTTCTTTCGAATAACGAGGGCAATTCACAATATTAGCAATGCATTTTTTTAGGTCCTTTAAATCCTCCAATTCTGATCCTGAATCCGGAAAACCTATTGTATACATTCGGTCTTCATTAAGATGTCTTCTAAGACCAGAATGAGACCAATTATCAAAGAGTTCATTGAGACTCTTAAGAAATTTGCGACATTCCTGCAATACAAAATATAAAGAAAAAGTAGAAAAGGATGAATTGATAGGTATATATTTAATTTACGAATGTCTTAAATTATTCTTTATTAAATAATCATGAGTTAGAGTTATTATTGATTGTTTGAAACTCAGAAATTAATGACATACATATGTTAAACATGAAATTAAAGAAACGCAAATTGCAAATGTATCAATACAATGCATATGGCCTAAAAGTATTGTGGATTTTTTTAAAAAGAATAATGTAAAGAAATTTGTTATTTTGATTTTTTGCTTTAATTGATTTGAAAGTGCTAAATATTTTTTGTTTCAATCGATATTTTTAAAACGAATTAACTTGGCACACAGGATCTGGTGTCTGTTACGAATGTATTACGAGAGATTAGAAAAAAAAAGAACAAGATGGTCTAGGGTTGCTTGACATACTTTTAAACGACTGTTTTAACTGAAGAGAACAGCCAGCGAACAAAGTTATAACTTGACCTGACGGACAGAAAATAGGTCAACCGACGAAAAACATCTCATTTGCCAAGTATAAACCAATGATTATGGTAACAATATTCATTTGGTAGAAGTGGGTCTTTTTAAATCAATAATCCTTTTAAAGAGAAAATTGAAATTTAAAATTCGTTTTAGATAGCTAGCTAGACTTTAAATATGCGACACTCAGATTGTTCAAAATGACGATTTCAAAATAAATATTCCCAAAACTATGATCTTTCTATCACTTTTTTCCTACAAAAGGTATTTCTATGTATATATTAGCGACAAAAGTCATGAATATGTGTCATTTCTCATTCGTTTGATAAACACCCTTCTCCAGACTGGTTACTTTTCACATCTGATATGAAAAAAGTAGACTTTTAACCGATTCTTTTATCACCGTTTAAAACACAATTTATCAAAATGAATATTTATTCATCATTATTTACAAAGGTCAAGCGTGGTTTCATTTCTTTCTAAAAACATTTCAACCCCTCCCTAGAAGAAAATAGTAATAACACACCAACAAACTGTAAAAATAAACTGTTTAAGTATGTGATTATATCAAAAAGAAAAAATGCAGTAAGGGCAGGGGTTTATTTCACGATTTTAATGTTACAGATTGCTTTGAATAAAAAAAAAATCTATCAACGGTATGGTTCTTAACCAATTTTCAATTTTTCTACGCATCCAAAACTTAAGCCTTTTTTTCAGACAGCAAAAAACGCTGTTCAAGCTATATTCCTTATCTCAACGTAAAATATCATAAAAATCGATTTCAAAGTGTAAATTTATTTCGGTTTAAAATCAGATTTTTCAAAAGTTATGTTCTGTTGTTTATTTTGATTAATATTATAACAAAACGTGTATTTAAGTAAATTAAGTTAGGTATAATTCTTATAAAATATTAAACAAAAAATAATATATCGAACACAGGTTTCCCACAACTTACAGGTACTAACGCATATTGAAAATCGTGTCTTTAGTTTTTACTTACTTTTTTTGATAATTTATCTGCATGAGTGCCTACAATTATTACTGGAGACTCGGTATCACTAAAACTGTCAATAGACTTCAACCAAAATTTGAAATAGTCTACAAAAGATACAAATATATTAAAATATTGCCTATAGTTAAATTCATGTTGAATTCACTCATCGCATAACTAAACAAAGGTTATATTAGTTCATTACCTTTGTAACTCCATGAGGCAAATTGGCTATATTCCTTTTCATTTTCATCCTGATCACTAACTTTGTCATAGAGACTTTTCGTCATATCCACAACCAATATAGAACATGATTTAGGACGAAGAAATATTTGGTGAAAAGCATAGTACATACTTTGTCCTGCAAAATCTAAAAAGGTTATTCGCGGGCGCAAATCTTTTTCATTTAATAACTCATTCACAGCTTCTTTTATTTTTAAAATAGCAAACTTTTCAAAATCGATTTTATCTACATTTGCATCAATGCCCTCGCCATTTTTTTCAACCATTGGTATGTTTTCTATCTGGCCAAGTGTTGTATTTTTCAGTGAAGATTTCTCAGAAACATTTTTTTTTCTGATACCTACAACAAATTTTTAATTGTTAAATATTATTTTAAAAAATCAGAAAAGTGGTGCATTGGAATATTAAAGCTGCATGAACATGACTCATAATTACTCAAACAATATCACACATTAGTTTTGCTGATCCTTTTTATAACAATTGAATAAAATGACAAACAGAGAGACAAGCTTTAAGGAAATATGTTTCTCAAAATGAAACTAATTTAACAAATAAAACAGATTAAAATATACATGTAAAATAAATTTCCAATTCAGAATTTTATTAATATAATCCATTGGCGGATCCAGAGGGGGGGTTCCGGGGGTCGGAACCCCCCCTTTCTCTGGGACATATGAATTTTTCTACAAACGTTTAGTGCCTATTTAAAGACAAGTTTCCCATTTATAATAGAAATACTGTAATTATCTCAAATAAATGTTTTTAAAATTGCTTATTTAAAGAATTTCGTACTGCGTCCCATAATTTCGTTCTTATGTGAAAAACCCTATCGATTTTTTATCGAAATAAATTACATTGTACTCCCCTTCAGTATCCGGTGTTTACTACACTGAGTAAACATGTGGAAAATTAAAGAAAAAAAACAATATTAAGCAGTATCGCTAAAAACACAGATTTATAATAACATCTACACGGTATTTTCTACTCTATTTCTTTAAAAAAATTATTATAGTTCATACAGTTTTGAACTGACAAGCCATCGAGTAAAACGACGTTCAAGTATGAGTACACGCATTCGTTTTACATTAAAAAGCCGCTTTCAAATTTATTGTTTAGTTAATTAACTTAAGTAATTATAATAGATGAGTTTTACTTCGTTTCAAAGGAAAAATACAAAGAAAATTACATGACCCGCTTACGCGGGTTATGCTATTTTTCTGGAATGCTAGCTACCTTCATACCCACATGAAACATAAAAGAAAACCTTTTTTGTTTTGTTTCCAAAGTCGGAAATTCTGTTACAAAAATACCGTATAAAGGGTTTATATGTAAACCATTATGAAATGCCCAACTTTTCTAAATTATAGTGCCGAATGATGTAGCGCACTCGGTCATTACAGAGGTCACATCAAGTTCCCTGGGACGACGATTGCTTTTACCATTGTATTACACACGTACCATCTATTCAGCACATAAATTATCCCCATTTTTTGTGTCATATCCTATCATTTAGACCTTTATTTAAGAAGGCAATCGATAGAACTCAAAATCGATAAATAGTTCAGAATTTGAAAACATCAAAGACATAAAAAAAAATACCAAAATATCCATTTTTAAAATAGTCTGAGTTATTTTTTGCTTCTTAGTGTTTCTTTTCAGTCAAGCATAGACGCGCTTTCTCATTGCTGGAGACTTGGGTTTCTTGTGGCTAGATAGTATGCAAATCTTCCCTACCTATTATAAACCAAAACGGCAAAACGCTCAATAATGCAGTGCACTCTGCTGTTGAAATATATGTGAAATAGATAGTGATGAGATAAATGTTTATGAAATACAGTTATATACGCACGGAAAACGTTCAAAAAGTCCTTGTTTATCGACAAATGATGAATTTTGCATATTTTGGTTTTAATCAAATGGAACCCCCCCTTTTCCAAATTGCTGGATCCGCCTCTGTAATCTGAACTCTCTTGAAATATTCAATAACTTTGAGAAACAAAAGCATATCCCGACCTTTCCTCACATACATTTTCCGGAACAAATTAGTACATCTTTTGTAGTGCGGCATGTTTTTGCCGTTGAACCTAAAAACATGTGATTGTAGAATGCCTTGCTTTGTATGGATCGTTTTCATATAATTTCTGAAACATGATTTCGTTGTTCAAAGACAAATATATGCTTTTAATTATTGCATACAATTTTAGGAGTTTTTTTTTTAAAGGATTGCAGTCTCTTAGAGGTTTCATGTAGTCCTGGTTTTAGTTTCATGACGGTTTTAACGTTAAATATGCTAAGCCTTTTTTTGTTCTAATAGATTTGAATTAACAACAATATAATTATAATTAACACCGATTGTTTTTATATGCATATTTTGTTTGTTTTTTTGTTTTTTATTGGGTGCATATTTAAAAGCAATTTTATAATATATATTTTAATGTTTGCCTTATAAGACAATTATCTAATCAAGTCAGTAGGCGTCAGTTATAATGAATATATAAACAAACCGGCACTGCCATGTTTTTGAGCATTTCATACATCCTTAATGAGTAATACTTAAACGACTCTTGAGTACCGTTAAAATTATCATTATTGTACCAACATGTACGTTTAATGTGTGTATTTTACTTTTTTCTCTTTAGTTGACACCAGTTTTTGTCGAAAGCGGGCACATAAGTAATGATGTTAATCTATCCGAAATGATATTCATTTCAAAGGGGTATTTAAAATGTTATTGGACTTTGTCATTAGAGGTCTGGCTAAAATTGCGACATGTGGTCAGTTGATGTTGCTCGACATGTTGGATTTCATTTGAAACAGTTGTCACAAGATAATATTTTAACATTATATTCTAATTAACATATAAACAGAATAATTCATATTTTATTTTTTCTGTATTCATAACACAAATTTAGCAAAAATAATAGTTAGTCAAAACTCTGCTTAATTTGATACGAGTAACTGGTTAATCCGTCGGAAAGAACGCAATTAACCGATTAATAATTCTGCGAGAGATTGTCATCCCTAATATATTCAATAACAAACTTAATCAAAGACGCCTGAAAGTTTAAGATTCATATGTAAAATACCCTACACTCAAATAATATACATTTTTTTTTTCAATTAAAGTACTGTTAGCTGATTATTCATAACGAATTCACTATTAGATTTCTTACAAATTCGATACAATCGCAAAACGATTTACGGCTATAGAAAAATATATTTTTGTTGGTCCCTTGATTTTCGCAATAAATTATGTTTGCTGTATATTGAAACAGAGGATATATCGACATAACTTTGTTTTTCTTACTATAACAGGGTTTTTTGGATTAGGATAGGATATTATAGATATTCAAATTCAACCTTCTCAACAGATACATGTAATAGCTTGCAAACATAATTTATTTTCTGCTTATTGTCAATGTAGACATTATATGCAAAATTGTTCTTGAAACGTTCGTTCACTAGCTGCCCCTTAAACCTAACCTAATAAAACCTAGACCATAGACTGATACGCCTTGTTGTCATCGAAACAAGAATCTTCCAATATTTTCCGTAGAAGCACATATTTTCGTTAAGTTAAAAATTCATTGCATTTTAAGCCAAATACAATTCCGTTAACATTTAATTTCGTCATATTGTAATCTTTAAAATGTATTGCATATTATCTCTGTATTTATTAATACTTGGGTTGGAAATTCGTCATGGATTTAATTTCGTTGATTTATTCCACCAACAAATATAACGAAATTAAATCCTCAAGGAATATTTCTGCTTTTAAAGTATATCATGATCATATAAATAGGCTCTATTAATAGACATTTGAACACACACCACAAAACATACCTGGTTGGTGTGTTTCTTTTGCTATTTTTCCATCATTTTCTTTGAGTGGCATCTCCAGTTTTTCTTTCGAAAACAAAATTCATAGTTCCGACACGTCAATCAAACCTATTTTATTAGCCAATCAGAATGTTCCGTATAATAAGTCAGAGAAGCGCTTCGATCGGCCGCCATGTTGTCCCACAAACAAATCTTGGACAAGTTGTGGGAAGTTTAAGTTTTTGTTAAAAAATGGTATTGCGGTGTGCGTGGGGAACGTGTAATGTTGACGAGAGATATCCTGAGAGGTTACAGAACGGTGTTAAGCTTATTTTGTTCCCCAAACCGAAAACTAATCTCCAGAAATGTCTTCGATGGTTCAAAGCTTGCGGACGTCCACACGAACAGTTGAACATTCAGAGAATAAACAAACACAAAGCTGTTTGTTCAAAGGTACAGCTGGTTATAATTTAATGTTTATGACTGTTGTGCACACTGAGTCTTATAATTATTATAGCTGTATTCACGGCAATTTTTGGTCGAGAACTTCAGGAATATACCATACCTGCATACTGTACAAATTCGAAATGCATCGATTTTACATATGTTTGTAAAATTGGGCTATTTTATTCATATTGCAAGAGATGGTAATTGATATTTATGTGTGTTTTGCTCTTGTTATCGCTTATGTAATACATTTTTAAACACCGTATGGTTTGTCATTGAGGTCATTATTACTGAATTATTTACAGCATTTCGTGGGAGGTAATGGACCGACTGTGGAATTTCCTGACCCATTACAAGCTGATGGAACAGCTGTTCGACCGACCAGGCCACTTCGCAAACGGACTAGCACATTCACCGAGAGTAACCCAGTGTCAAAGAAAAAAAAACTTCTATGGTAAAAACCCACAAATTGACAATTTTGAGTTTTTCGGAGGTAATGACCAGCAATCGACTAAATCCATCATTACTTCGATCACAACATATTCATCCATAAAGTATGTACTAGCTACCATACTGTTAAAGGGATTTCCTTAGTACCATCAAAGGGTGAAAAAACATACCATCAGAGATAGTCTCTGCAAATAACACCACATGTAGTGTGATGTACCATAATTTATGATTATTATTTTAATCTTTAAAATTTTTAATTTTGGTAACTTCATGCACACTACATTTGCCATTATAATCAACTAGTTGATTGTGGGCATTACAAGGCAAGAGCAGACTCTTTCTTACTACATATTTTTTTTAATTTTTTATAGTACAACAGATATAGAACATGGAGAAGATGTGAACTCAACAACAGAAACTGAAACATCAAACAACACCAGCAGTGGTAACAACATATCTATACAAACAGAAGAACCTTGTAAGCATTCACAAATTTCAAGTTACCTAACTTAAGTTTGTACTGTTTGTTTAGCAAGAAACGGATTTGCATAGGTTTTGAAAAAAACACACAATTTTTCCAACATAGTGGTCATAAACGGAAGGTCGGGCTGTATTCTCTCCACAAAGATATCTTTCTGTGTGAAAACAACAAAATCACAAAATGCACAACCTGTGATCATGAGTTGGCCCTGAATTTGTGCATAATGTGCATGATTTTTTTTTCAATGTGATTTCATTGTTTTTACACAAAAAGAAATCTCTCAAATTCTCGCATGCTTCCGCAATTGTCATATTCCTAGCAGAATATGGACATTTTATTTCAATAAGACCACAGTGACACCTTACATCGCACACCTTACCATCGGGAGTTGCCCCTAAAAAGGCAAACTCCTTGTTAATAACTAGCCCACAGGTGTGGATGTGCCTAGCTGGAAAGTCTTTTAAGTATTTAGACTTTGCATCCTTTTCGTGGGTTTTACCATATTCTAAGGAAGGAGCGGAAATCTTTTTAATGTTAAATATGCTTCCCAGAAACTTTTCATTAGGGGTCGACTTTCTTTGCAAAGTTTTCCCAAAATTAGATGCAGTCAAACGATTCTTTCTTTCATTGTACCATTGTGCTGAATCACTTTGTTCTCGTGTATGCAATTCAATTTTAATGGGATCACAATCTTTGTATTTCATATTCAAATCCATATATTCTTGTGGCAATGGTACAGGGGCTGGGTGGAATACATCAGTATTGCCACAACCATCTGACATGGGTGGCTCAACCTCCTTAATGTTATTTGTCTGAAAAAAACTCCACAATGTATAAAACTGAAATAAGTGTAAGTAAGTATCAGATTGAAATTAATCTTTTATTTTTTTTAGGGATTTCTCCATTTGAGATGTTTGCAATGGCCACTGAGCTACACGTGTCAAGAGAAAAAGAGAAGCAGTACGAAGCTACAATCTGCACTCTGAAAGAGGAAATAAAGGAACTTAAAGACAAACTATCATCTGACGATCAAAAGCCATCGTTTGGAGTCGACGAAGTGATAAGAAGAGAGGGAAAATTGAAAAATTTGTTCAAATATTACACTGGCATTGTATATATAAGATTTGCTGGTCTTTTGGCATTTTGAGTCTCCGATGGATCATCAGTAAATTATGAAAAAGGTCGAAAAGACATTAGTATGTTGTCACTGCAAGATGGACACTTTTTAACTTTATGTAGACTGAGACATAACTTTGGTTTGAAAGATTTGTCAGTTAGGTTTAAACTATCACTGCAGTCATCTGGAATTGTATTTAATACTTGGATTTCATTGATGTATTATAAGTTGGGTCAACTTTGTATTTGGCCTCATCGTGATGTAATTATTAATAACATGCCTAAAGATTTCAAAAATGATTACCCTACTACTTTGGTAATAATTGAGGGTACTGAATTTAGAACACAATCACCATGTGCACTTGGTTTGCAAAGTCAGCTTTACAGTGATTATAAATCTAGTACTACTTTGAAAGCTTTAATTGGTTGTGATCCAAATGGTTCAGTGATAAACAAATTTGTGAACAGTCTGGATTTTACAATGTTCTTGAATCACTTAAATTAGAAGGTTACGTAAAAGATGGGGATGCTATTATGGCTGATAAAGGGTTTACTATTAGAGAGGAATTAAGTAATTTAAATTTGGTATTGAATATTCCACCAATGGCTTCATCTACATCCCAGATGTCAGTCTCAGACACTCTGCTTACTGAGAAGATTGCAAAACATCGTGTGCACATTGAAAGACTTATCGCAAAGGTTAAAACTTACAAAATGCTTTCTGTTCGCATTCCTACATCATTATTTAAAAACATTAACAAAATTTGGTCTGTATGTTGTCACTTGACTTTATTCCATGATGTGTTTGTCACAGACAGTAAAAATTGTAGTAAATAACATTATTTATTTATTTAAATCTTTACAGAAAAAAATCAAATTGTTACACTTTCTGTTAGAATTGTTGAAGAAACTGAATGCTTCATATGTATTAAGAGCAGTTTTAGCCAATGAGAAGAAGTCTTGGGTAGCTTATAAATATAATTATGTATAATAACATGATATTGATAGTCTTGTACATGTGATGCCCCAAAATCTGTAATCTGTGTAATCTTTCAATACATGTATATGTTTATGTAATAATTTTTGTACCTGATATGACAATATTGAGCCTATCTGCACATCACCAAGGGGGGTGTTTACAAGTGGGTGACCTGCTGATATTGTATACTCTAGAGGGGTTCCCTCTAACATTTTCAGCTGCATTATGTCAGTTGTGGACACTTTGGGAAGTCTATTATTAAAATATAATAAATGAATCAAGATTTGTTTTTATTCATCTTATAATGAAAACTTATCATTTAACTTAATATGTATATATATTGTTTTACAATATCTTGAATATTGCATCTACAGGTAAACAAGTGTAAAATGCAATGGCCAAGAAAAGAAAAAAAAATATCTAGGATTTCACATACTCTTGATCTAAGTCAATCTGGCATGTGACAGGTTTTCGTTTTCGGGATTCTGTGGGCCTTGCCACCACTAAATGGTTGATTGGAACAGGCTTAATGTTAGAACCTCTGGGCACATGCCACTGCTGTGGTATACTTGTACAGCTTTGCTGTTCGGGTACATTGGAAAAGTTATGAAGTTTGAATCCCTGCAAACTTTTAATGAGGCCAACTATATGAGAGCAGTGACCATTTAAGCTGTAAGAAAATATATCAGACGAGCATGAATCATTGCCAATGTCTATAAAAAAAATTATGCATGATCTGTCAACAAAAAATGCTTTGGCAACAGTTAAAAAAACTGGATTAGTCAACTGTTTCTGTTTAAAATCATGGCCTTATCACAATAAATTCGGTAATATATTTACTTTATTATGCGGTTTTACATTTAATGAAATTTTCATTCATAACGCATGCGACATCTGTCGCAAAAGATTTACGTCACTACAGTAATGTTTACGTTTTTTCCAATACACAACCGCCATTTCATTTGCATCATTTCCTTGTGAAATACGTAAAAAGTGAGTGTTACTTGTAATATTTATTGAACACATACCCAACTTTACAGGAACAATGCGACTCATAAATTGAATCATTTTTGATTTCCAAATGAAGTCGATGCGGGGATTGATTTTTCCGCATTGATCTCCAGCATCGTGCTGCAGCTTGCACGGACTCATCGGAGTTAAAAATCTTAATATCATGAATGTACCCTTGCGTAAAGTAATTTAAACCCTTTTGCAAGGCTTTTTCCGACAAATTTGAGCTATTTGGCAAATATTTCACACAAAAATCGTCTGGAATAGACTTAAGGCTGTCAGTCGCGACATTCGCTGATGTACCCGGCATCGCCATTATGTGGGACTTAGTAACAGTTACTAAGGTGGGCGGGGCTTCGGGAGGCGAGTCGGAACTATGAATTGTTGGTAATGTGTCTTCTTTTTCTACACCTGCATTATAATTGAACGTTAAAGGGCCATGGCCACGATTTTTCAGCTTTTATTATTTACAATGCCTTAAGAATGCATTTCTAATCATGAAATGAAATTTGAGAGTCAGTCGTTCAGTTATAAGCAAGAAACAGCGCTTACAATTCTTTGTCATGTAAACAAGGGTCCTGTCCTGTTTTTGTTTACTTGGGTTAATATACCACTAACAATCTTTATCAAGCTGATTTGACTATGTTCCTGCTTATTTTAAACATAAATAAACAGTTCCTAACGTTCAGCATATTCGGTGTATGTCTAAAACCTGAATTTTCGCTTCAACATTTAAAATGTAAACAAATCTTTGTTTAAATTGCAAAGAATTGTAAACTCTGTAACTCGCTTAAAACTCAACAAATGACAATAAAGTATTGGTTGCCTATTAAAAATGCCTTACTAAAGCATTGTTTACATTAAAATCGGAAACATAATTTTTGACCAAGATCGTGACGATGTTCCATTAAAGTTAAAAACAACTCAATGTATTTTGATCATAGCTAAAGCTAAAACATCAAACGTCGTGAACACTTATGGCAGTCAACATGTAACAAAAATCAAATTTTTGTACACGTTATCATTATTTAAGAATAAACAAGGACGTCTTTAAATGAAAATAACAAATCAAGCGATTATTTTGTTTAAATACGTTGTTTGCATGTTACATTACATTATATAGCCAATAATATAAATGTGAATTAGAGCAACTTTATTTATAGACATATAAAATAGATAGATATTCTTGGGCGTAAACATTTGCATGGGACAAACAACTGATTTCTGTTAAACTGATCTTTATGAATTACAATGATTAAAAATTCAAACTGCTAAAGGTTTTAAAAGAGTTGTATGGAAAGAAAAAAAATGACATTCAAGATTATTTATGAAATAATCATCGAAAGAACAAAATATTCAGAAATCATAGGCAAAAAGTAATGAGCAATGGAAGCAACTGGACGTGTTGAATTACATTTTCCGAAGTGTTTTCCATCAACTGAAATATTATTGCAGAAAGTTAAAATTGCCAAACAAATTTTAAATTCAATAAAAGGGTGGAGGAGACATTTTCTATCAAAATATCTTCCTTCAAAAGAGAGAAAAAAAGTTACGAAAAAAATATTCTGAATGCTGATGTGTTATAAAAAGAACAATAATCGACAAATAATGTAATACTTTAAGCCGATAATAGACTCGCTTCACAATTATCGATTCATGCTCTAAAATAAATCATTTCAACACTATTTTTCTAAACTCATAACTCGGGGAGGATTGATGAAAAGAAAATTGATTTACCATGTTTATGTGTTGAAGATATGTGCCCGGTAAAATTATCAAAGGTAACATATATTTTATAAGCTAAAAAAACCAACAAATAGAAATGTTAACACATTTAGGTTTACAGAATTCATGAAATTCGGTTTATGCCAAGAAAAAATTGGGTTTATTTTAACAAAATAAACCCAAGATCCTGATGCGATAATAGAAGAAACACTAAAGAAAGAAAAGTGCACCTTAAAAATTGGACTTGTTTTAATATACATTCTTATGCTCAACTTATATCCCAGTGTCATTGGGAGGAGTCTCAATTAAATATTGATCATCAGTTTATACATGGATCGTTCTGTATCACATATTCAAAACAAACAACTCTTATAGTAAAATTCACCGAGTCGTGTTCCAACTAAAGATGCGTCATGATATTATCACAAATTGTAGTTGTATTTGTCAAGATGCAAAATGTTTATTTTCCCTTCAATATGTAAAGTTTGCAAACCGCCTATTGTAAGCAGTGCCCGTTGTTGATGTTATATCATTTTTTTTTAAAGTAGATATTTTCACCAATCGCTGTATCCCACTTTTCATTAGCGAACACTATTTTCATAATTTACAATCAAAAATTAAATCTTCTTATGACACGCCTCCCTCTACCGTCTCTGCTTGAAAATATGGAACTTTTCTTTTTTGTTGAAGCTATAAAATGGCATTTTATGTCTAATTCTATTAAAATCAAATTAAGATAAAAAATTGAAAGCTTCATTTTGATATAGGGGAGCTACAAATAGAAATGCAAAGAATGTTACTTTAAATAGTTTTCTCTTCTAACAGAACCTCAAAACTGTTAACGTGGAAATCTACCATTTCTGTCCGTTATTCTTTTTAAAAGAGTCGTCTTCCCCGCACTTGCACAACCAACTATGGTGCATTTAACATGGCAAACTTTAAACTCGCCTTTACATAGGAGTTTATCATCATCTATTTCCGTGTTATCTTTTAGTAAAGACACCTTTTTATTATTGTCTTTACATTCCTGAACTTGCTCTACAAATAATAAAATATAATTTATAAATAAGTGATTCTATCTTACTGTATAAGAAACTGTTTACATGAGAAAAAGATTATATATATATATATATATATATATATATATATATATATATATATATATATATATATATATATATATATATATATATATATATATATGCAGATCTTGTTGTGTAAACCGGTACATACAATATTTATAATATAAACCTTTTTAAAACCAAAGGCAACCACGTCGCTCGCTTGATCAACCTGTTTTATACAAAATATCTGGAAATTATGGTAGAGTAGATTCTGTTTAAACATATTTTCATATTTGTTCTGCAAATATTCTTATGTTAGAAATTGAGTCCCTTTTGTACTATGATGATTTCATAGTCATATCTAAATGATGTCCTTTTTCAGTTAAATCTTGAACAACATTTCATATAAGTAGAGTTCTACATTAAATTTTAAAACACGTGCGTTGTCCACGGACCACAGTCTAAACAGTTTAGAATCATAAAATGTATTGATGCTTGCACATTAGTGTTACCATTTATAATATCATTTGTGATTTTTCGAGATGTTTTGATCTGTTATCCATTTTTTTTTAAATCGTCCCCATCTCACTCTGGCAAAATCCAACATCTAGGGATTAATGATTTGAACAACTTTATATCTTCTTTACCATAAAAGTTACAACCATTCTCGCCAATTGGCTTTTGATGAGATTTTTTAAAAAAGACTGTTTTTGTTATATTATCTGTATATTCCTACGTAAAATTTCGTCGATCTCCCTATTGTGGTCAAATCTTTTTACCCTAATCCCGGAAATAATTATTTGTATAAACCGTACTCTATCCTACCAAAGAATGCTTTTGCACAAGTAAATCGCCATGTTTGCTAGCCAAGGGTTTACGATCTATTCAGCTCCTCTACAACCCTTTGCAGATTTTCCCAATGTTTTCAGAAATAACAAAGCACCGTCTTCAGAAATAGAACCGTGCTGTCTAGCAATTGACTTAAATTGGAGCAGCTTAAAAACGTTTTTATCAAATAAGAGATATTAGAAAAAATGGTCGTGTAAAATAGAAATAATCAAACAATAAAAAAAACCCAATGTATTTGTAATTATATATTATATGCTTTTCAATAACAACATAAACATTGTAATAATAATAGGATTTAAATTTTGTACAAAACACAACGAACTACAACGCCAATTAGTAGATTCCCTGCGATCGCTTGTCTTCGCAGCCAATTAGATTATGTTGCAAAAGTTTTAACTTTGTCAGCTTAATCTGCCAAGGGTGTTAGAAAAGCAGAGTGGATCGCAAATCATTGGCTATCGAAAATGGTTTAACATATTCTGGCCGATTGGTATTTGACAAAAAAAAAATTTTAATTTGATATATATTCCTTTGTTAAAATTTGACCCCTCCAAATATGGCCCAACCCTATCCCTATGGACCACAATTTAATAAAAACAAACTTGAATCTACTTTATCCGTTAATGCTTTCACACATGTTATACGACAACCGCCTCTCTTCTGATGATAAGGTACAAAAATGACAACTACCCATTTAAAATGTTTTGCTAAGTTATCTTATGTTATGAACGTAATAACCTACTATAAACGATTATTTGTAATGAATTACAATATTGGATTTCAGTTTGTGTTGATTTGTGCTGATCCGGACCCACATCAAGCAATATCGACAAAAGACAAAAAAGTGATACAAACCTAGCTTGCAAGGTCCTTATTACTTTCTGTGTCATCGGTCAATACCACTTGGGGTTTGGGGTTCAAATTACATGTACATCATATGACCGTAAAACGATTTCTCTAATAGTAATGATAAATAATAACTCGCAAAACAGTTATAGCTGTCAAAAAAGTTAAATAAGTGTGTGGATTATATCTGTTATTTTTACCCCTTTTTCTTTTTTGAAAAATGATCCAGCTTATTATTATCACCGCTAAAACTGCAGCAGTTGCAATTATGTAACCAATTGCAAGCCATCCATGAGATTCTGTAGTATGAAATTCTCTACAATATGAATAAGATTTAAATATATTCCAAGTTATTTTGACCATATACGTATGTACTTAATACATGTACATTGTTTGAAAACTTCAAAGTGCCACCGTTATGCAACCATTATCAAATACTACCTTTTTTTGCAACCGTTGTCAGCAGAAAAACACCGGAGCTCCCTATCTATTTCTAAGCAGGCTGGGTCTGTTAAAATACATGTACACTTTCAGTTCGTAAAAAACATATAATACAATATAATACTTATATAGTTAAGTTGTTCTCTTCAAATTAATGGATAATAAATTTTAAAAGGCGTTAAAGGCGTTAAAACACATTTTAGATAACACAGGTAAACAATCAAGTTGTTTTGAACATTAATTTCGAGTGTCACATGATTGTAATTCTGTCTTAAAATGTAAGCTGATATATCAATAGTACTAAAGTTATGGACTCAACATTTGGTGCTTAAATACAGGTAAATGAGATAGCGAATAACTTTCAATTGCTTTAGACATTATATACATTTAATGCTACTTAATTGTGTCAATCGGGAATTGTTTTCCTGCTTTAGTTAAGCAATAATCAGCCAAAATAGTCAGGATCCTAGAAATCCAGAATTTGAACTGAAATAAATTTGAACTTTGTATTGGCCAAGACCCGAGCTACCGGTACATTGAGTGGATCTACATGTGTCGCTTTTAAATCAAAAACGTTTTACAAAGGATCTTTCCGTCTATCAAAGTATAATGACATACCAAATTTTATAATAATAATAATAATAATAATAGTTCTTTTATAATATTTTCTTTATAAATGCACGCAAAAGCTTTGGATTTTCGGGGGTTGTTGTAAGATAAATCCCAATGAGATATTCCTTTTTATTGATAACAAATAGCGTATTATACATTCAAAAATTCAAACAATGAATAAAATCTCTGCACATTATATTATTTATCAAAAATACTATTTATTTGTAGTTGTGCTGTTGACCACTGTCAAACCAGCGAATTAGAGAGTTTGGTTCAGAAATTATATAAAAAGAATATCCGAATGTGCAAAGGGGATGAGGTGGAGATTATACCGATAACTCAGATTTGGGATACTTTTTTACATGATCTTTGCCTTTTAAGGCTAATCAACACATCTTTGGATACAATTCATGGGTTATTGAACAGGCATGGTTTCAGCAATATTTGAGTTATACCCCTTTTCACGTTCTGCTTATTGCACGGAATCAAATCTTCTTTCGTAAAGTTTTCATGAGGAATATATTTGAGGAATATCCACACAAACACAACAGTTTAGGTTCATTCTTGAGAGCAAATGCGAAAAATGACAAAACCACTATATAATGTTAATTTCAGAGTCCAAAAACTCATGTGAAAACCCGTAAACATAAACTCCGTAACATAATATTCAGCGCGCCCAGAGAGAGAGAGAGAGAGAGAGAGAGAGAGAGAGAGAGAGAGAGTTTATATGTTTGATAACATGCTAAAGCAATGAAAGATTAACATTTAATGTTTACTTTTCGAGCATATAATGAATTAAGAGTGATTGTAATATAAGTGTCTCCAAGATTCTGTTGGCATATTAACTTTGATAAAGAGGACTCACACGCATAGGTGTACCAACGGCTTTGATGCTGACGATTCACAAATGGTCGATGAAGGATCGAATTCAACGAGGGGCCCATTTAAAGAAGACTTATACGCAATATAGTTGTATTTAAAAAAAATACAATTAGGTTATTACATTATACTTCATTGATTTATTGATCATAATGACATATTTATTAATATGCATTGGTGATCTGCAAGATACCAAACACAATTTAATCTATTTTTATCAGTTAATAATTGATCGTCTTTCCAGAAGATGTTCAAATATTATTTTAGAATTTTTCCCCTGATATTTGGCACTTGAGTGTGTACCTGAATTAAGGTAAAATGTAAACTAAGCTTAAAATTCAAGCAAAACTGTTGATATTAAGAATATAGAGTGTAGTAATTTTTTTTAAATCGGTATCAACGATTAGGTACATGTATATGTACAAGCACGCAAAGTTTGTATACTAAATAACTGCAAATCGCTAGTCTATCCACGCACGATGACTCTCATGGGCCACATTCGAGGAATGAGTTCCATAAACATACACACAGCGCTTACGGGAAATGATCGATTAGAAAGCCATTGTAGTTATCGTTTGCTTAAAATTTTTGTTTTATATCATGTTTTATATCATTCTTGAAATGTATGGATGTTAGATTTATAACTTATTTCACATATTGCTTATAAGGACTTGTGTTTTGAATATTGAGAACTTAACAATAGAGGAACAAAATCTTAAAACGAGTCGTGAAAAAATCACAGAACACAAAACTGGTTTTTTTGTTTTATATCATGTTTTATATCATTCTTGAAATGTATGGATGTTAGAATTATAACTTATTTCACATATTGCTTATAAGGACTTGTGTTTTGAATATTGAGAACTTAACAATAGAGGAACAAAATCTTAAAACGAGTCGTGAAAAAATCACAGAACACAAAACTGTTTTTTATTTTTTTTATTTTTAGCATTCCACATAGTCAAGAACAAAAGAGCAGTTGTAGCGTCCATACTGCCGCCTGACGTCATAATGCAGCACTAAATTCATACAACAGATATTCGTCTCTTTTTGTTAGCGCTCTTTAAGTTCCGTTCGTAACAGAGATAAAAGTAAGAATTTACACAAAAAAGAATAGAATATTGCAAAACAGAATTACAAAAACCGTAAAGAATAAAAGAAAATCGAAGTGAAATCGGATAAACATGAATAGGAGAACAATAAAGTGACATGCAAGTGTAAATATACTAAAGAAAAAAGAAGTACGCATAAGTAGAATCAATATACTGAAGTACTGTCGGGAGTTGATTTTTTTTATTATTATCAATTTTAAAATTAACGATATGTTATTATGCCTGGCAAGTTGTTTCTAATCTGTATTTGAATTATGCACATATTTATAATATGAGTTCTCGAACTTTACGACAATAATTTCGATAAAAACCCCATATGAATCCTGTTGTGTAATATTTGAAGAAAGAATTAATTCCATCAAACTGTGTATCAGTAATCGAAATGTTTCTAAAATTGTACACGATATTGAACTCTAGTCTCGTTCATCCAGACGCTCGGCTGTCTCCGTTAATATCCGACTACCAAGAGAGACTCTTTGCTTGTCGGATATTTACGGATACAGCCGAACGTCTGGTTGAACGAGACTATATTGAAATCTGGCGTAGGAATACACACAACTACTACTACAAAAAACCAATTACATTGTTCGTACTATATAAAATCTGACTATTTTCAAGGTATTTATAAACACGTTTTTTTTTAAAAACAATGGTACAGCATACAGTACACCGAATTTATCTATTATTTTCAAGATCCAAGTCTTGTTAGCGGTGATGGTTTGTGCTGACACTGAGAGTTGATTAAAATCAACTCCCAATAGAAAGAAGATACATAGACTTTTGGCTGTAATTCCCTTTTATATACTACGAATCTATAAGTTACGAGTATAAATAGCGCTTGGGCTTTTTAATTCTTACCTTTCTAATTTTTTAAACCTAAATTTTTTGGCCAAATATTGTGAAATTTGAAAATTCTAAAACAGTAGAAGTATTGAAGATTGCTATGATCTTTGAAACACATTAGTATTGGCAGGTGTCCCATAACACCTTAAACGGTCCTAATAATGGTCGAAAGAAGATGCATTGTTTTACTAGTAAGAAGTTTTTTTTTGTTTTTTTTTACATCAACCTTTTTCATCGACTGCGAAATAAAGTACAATTTTAAAAAATCTAAAATTTGAAAGTATTGCTAGAAGACTATTTTTTTTAAAAAAGTAAACATCACTCACATTTATAGATTTCTTCATCATTATAAAATTCCAAAGGACAGCTACTGTTGAATTTTTCCACACAGCTGTAATGATCCAGGTCACCTGTACCTTCCAGTATTACACAGTTACCTGTTGATATTTTAATATTTTTAATACAGTAATCAATAATCATGTGTTTGTCATAACTGGCTTTTTTTTTCTAAAGATTATATGTTTGTATTTAGCTGCCTTAACATTACACATTTTATAATGTATTGTAATCAAATTTATTACATGATTATTTTATTGCCGAACAACTTCCTCAATAAATTCCTAAAATGTGGTACAAATAAAAACGATGTCTATTAAAAATAAATGAATTTTGTAAACACATGTATTATTGTCATATTCTTCAAATATTTAATCGATAATTATCACCCATATGATATCCGTCATTATACCTTCTTGATAAAGACTTATTTGTCGGTCTGTGCAAAATTCTATTAGAGATGATAGGTACTTATTGGGGGCACACAAATATCGTAACCCTTTTGTGCAATTTCTTCTTTGTGCTGCTGTTTTAAACTCATCTTTGCTTCTAGGACATTCGTTAACAGGATAAACAGGAAATCGATAAGGTTTCGTTGTAACCTATAATCGAAAAAAAAGAATATATTCTGTTTTAGTTGCAAAATGAAGTTTTCTAAAAAAAAGAAAAAAGAAAAAAAGACAAGTTTATATCTGTCGTTTTGAGCGGGTGTCTTATATTTGGTCAGAATAATGCTGGTACATTGCATGCTAATGAGTTTCTACTGTGAGTAAATAACATGCTTAAAGAACAGTATTATTCGAAAAAAGAGAGATGGTGTTCATACATGTACGTTCGTTGAGGGGCCTAATATGTTGAACTTTGTCTCGCAAGGAAAATGATTAAAAAAATAAATTTGGATAAATTTCGGAAATCAAATTATCGACGATAATTTGAGTCGATAATTTGATTTGGTTTGATTTCAAGAAAATGATTGGAATCGCTCACTGTAATATAATGCAACAATATTATCTTAATATTTAAGTCTATATTGTTCTAGTTTTTGCAATTTCCTCCTTCATACTGGTATATACCTGATGCATATTTTATAAACTGAGGAAGATATAAGAGATAAAAATTAAGTCATAGTTAATTTGAGTTCTAACAGAATAAATGTATTTCCATTTTGATCACAGACAATAAGGTTACACATGTATGCACTTCTAAATAAAACTATTGATATTAAGGTAATGTTATTTAATTTATGTTATATAGTTCTAAATTTAACGTTATAGTGAAGTTTTTTTTGAAGACAAGTTTTTTTGCATATCGTAACTTTCAATGACACACCAGCCACATAAGAAAAATAGAATTGTATTGCTGTAGAGACAAATGGATATAATTTTTTACTCGTCAGAACCTCTAAGTATTAACCCAGTATAATGTATTTACTATATGATATAGGCACATGTATTTGTCTTGTCGACGGAGTGATTGATTACCACTTAATTAATATTTATTCATTGATTTTGACCTCTTGTTGCGACCCAAGACCTTGACGTGTGCTCAATATCACAAACACTCTTTTACTGAAAGTTGCCTTTGAAAATGATATTACACTTAGGTTAGAGAAAAACATATTATAATAACGTTTCCTTCGGATTGCTAAATAATTAAAATGTCAAAGACAAAATAAACAGAAAATTTCATAAGGGAAGTCTATTAAATGTTCTTAACTCTCTGCAGTGTTCTTTTTGTAACTACTGTGCATTATTATGTGTTTTGATACCTTGCACACATCTAGTTCAATTATACCACAATTACTCGGTTGACATTGTTTTTAACTTGACCTGTTGATTATGCCTTCACTTCCTTCATCAAATTCAGGTTTATTGTTATTATTCCTTCGGTCCGCCAGTCACGTTTTTTTTTCTCATACTGCTCTTACATTTTACGGATTTTACTTATCATCTCTTAGGATTTGATTTTTGGTGTTCTTTTAATGCTTGAATAGCGTTTAGAACATGCAACAAATTAGCTAAATATGAAGCCTTTTTACCCCAAAACCCGCTTTCCAGAACACTTTCTACATTTTACAAAATATCAAATATCATTTGTTAGAAAACCATAGGGGATGCCCTGTAGATGCGTCATAAAGTCTCAAAGCTTTAATATATTACCCAGGAGTCATTGCTAGAAATGACGGGTTATTTTTGGTTGCAAAAACTTTGTTCAAATAACGTTATCATTTTATGAAGTAATAACCAAATCTATTTCTGGAAGAATGTGATTAAACATATTCTGTTAATGATTAATAATAAAAGTCAACTTTGTTAGTCACTACATGTAGGTTGCAAAGAAATGATGTTTTTTTTGTAAACATGAATACCCGAGTTGCGTTTTGCAAAATTAATTTTGCCTTTATATTGCGCACAATAATTTTAAGATTAAATCTGTTTACTCTCGTGCTACAAAGCAGTTTTGATGTTGTTTGGGTTGCATGTACAGCAAATGCATATGCATTTACATGCAATAAAAGTAAATAATACCATAAAATATATATATTTTTCAAATATTTTTTTGTGCCAGATGTTTGTAACGTTATCATTATAGTCAGTCCAAAGGTATTCATGCAGCGCATCTCACCTTTTAAATAAAATATACAGTTCTCTCAAAGAAAGGCAATTCAAAATATCTAAGACATTCGTAATGGCATATCATATTTTTTTACTGCGAAAATTCTAAAAAAAAATATTTATAATGGGAAATGTTCACATCTTTTCTCGTTTTGGAGGTCTTTCGTATTACATGTACCTCGCACATATCTAAATGTTTTCACCAGGGTAGTTTTATAACTGGCGCAATGAAACATTCTCGTATTATTTTATTTCTACCATTTTATTGAAACTTGTAAAGCTTGATTGAGTGTTAGAGAATATAAATCATTGGATATTTTTAATAGTATTACATGTTAATGAACATCTTTTGCATCATGATGTATCTACAAATATCGAATAACTTAAGATAATAAATAAAGTATGGACTAACTAAAATTATAATATAAAACTATATAATGCACTGTTTAAATCCTATTTAGCATGGACTTTACCTAAGCGAATAAATAGACACCAAACGAATTTACTAAAGAACCTCAAATTGACAAAATAACGTTTAAGTTAATAAAAACAACATATTTCAAATCTTTATGATTAAAAAGGAACACTTTAAAATGTTGGCCGACTCATTTATTTTGTTGCTGAGAATAGTTACACCACACATGCATAAAGATGGTTCTTTTAGAGTAACATACTTGTATAGACTAAATAAAAACTTGCACAATTAGAAATATTAAAGTTTGTTTTATACTTACTGGATTTTCTGTGGCGATGTTAAATGCGTTAATGACTAGACACGCACGAAACAGTAAAAGTCCCATTATTCAAATGTTCATAATTCTTCCTGTATCTGAAACTGAACATGTCAGAAAGATTTTTTAAATGCTAGGGTGTTGATACACCAATGACTAAATTGTTATGTTTGACTTCCTATCGTAAATGTTTTTTTGCTTTAAATGAAATCCCGACTTCATCATAAATTGAGATAATGTTATTATCTCATGATACCTACGGATCCTAAAACATTGTAGTCAGCGAACATTCTTCCGAATTATCCAGACATTAGGTGTCATGCAATAAACATAGAGAAAAAGCGTTGGCCCCACACTATTATTTCTCTTCATTTGAGAGGAATCTGTATTGTTTTGAATTGATCGTAATGCACCACAACATACAAAGTGCACACATTCCATCTCTTTGCAACAAAGACTTTAAAGGGACAGACTGTGTCGGCCATAAAAATGAATGTGTAATTTATAAAGTGATCCATTTAAATGTTAGCTTTCTGCAAGAAACTAAATACATGAATGATTGTTCAGAACTACGTTATCCTGATTTGAACTTTACCAAGCACGGCTTAAAGTTATTTAACAAAACGCGTATAGTTAAAAAGACGAATTCGTATGGACATAAATCTTAATGTGGATGAAATAAATGGCATGAATTTACGATTCAATGTTTATTAATGCCACATTTTTAGTCCATGGCACGAAAAAACACGATATTACAATTAGAAGATATTCAATAACTTTACATATATTTACTAATACTGCATTCGTTATTTTTGTCTGGTTTCAGTTTGCTCTGTGACTAAACATGTTAAGACCTGCGGAGAACCCAAGCGGGGAATCCAATATTGTATGGAAAGCTAAAGAGTTCAATAGTCTTTCTTCCCAGCATTGTTGAGGTGTACTATCAAAATATGAAGTGGTTTTAACTTTCATAAAAAATGTATCTATAAATAGAGATAATATATGTTATGTAATAGCAATAAGATATAAATTTGATATTAAATGAAACAGCATTTTAATGACCATACGGTGCCACTTACTTGATAATTCACAAATAAATTTTATTATTGCAAGGGTAAACCCTTATTTTGATTAAAATTACGGTATGCATCTAGTAGCTTCTGCTGCTTCCTTTTCCGTTTGTTTTTTTTTTAATTACAATAAACATAGAAATGAGCTTTGCTTGAAATTGCTATGAAATATAATATTTTGAGCATTTATTATTATTGTTTTAGGCTTTAGACTTCATCAAAACAGCAACACTTTTTGATAATTTAACATTCTCATAGTTTTATATACAGCAAAACGCGAATATAACGAACACGGATATAGCGAATTTACGGCTATAACGAATTATTATTCATGTCCCGGCAAATTTCTTATATATACCTATAGAAAATTGATGTATATAACGAACACGGCTATAACGAATTTACGGCTATAACGAAGTAATTTTAAGACCCCCGCTGGCAAAATTTAAACGTATTTTATCATTTTTATAACGAATTTTTTCCATTTCAAATCTCATTGAAGAAACATGCACTTTTAAGAGGCAGATATAAAATACTCAAATTCAAATAGTATACGGAATTTTTTTAAAAATTGAAAGAAATGGTTATATTGACATTTTTTGTAAATGACGGTAATACTAATTTTATAACTTACAATGGTTTAGAAAACTGTGGGCCGGAAAAACCCTTAAATATTTTATAACGAATTCGCTATAATATTTTCACGAATTCGTTATAAACGTATAGCGAATTACGGCTATAACGAAGTTTTTTCTATGGTCCCTTGAAATTCGTTATAAACGAGTTTTGCTGTAATAGATGATATAATTTTGTGATATGTATGTCCTTGTAAAATGTTGATTGGTTTTTGTTGTAGAACACATCAAAAATATAAATTAAACGATCTGATATTTAAAATTATCCTTTTTTTAAAAGATTAGTGCATGACGGGTCATAACAGGAATAACAAAAAATATCTAATTTTATATATACTGCTTTAATATAATACTCGGCTAGGGTATAATATAATAATTTTTTTTTAGTTTAATATGTTAGATTAAATAAAAATTGCCCATTTAATATTTTTTTTTTCATTGTTGATGACTTGTTTTGTGTCATGTCATAGTAAACATTACCCTTTTTCGTTGGTGAGACTACATAGCTGACCCTACAGTGCTGGGTATAAAATTATGTATTTGTGTTTTCCAATTACTTTACTCCTTAAATCTAAACAGAGAGACACTTACTCTGTTATTTATTCTTCACAGATGTAAATCATTTGTAAATAGTCACTTGTAAGACTAACGAGTTTTCGTACTTTTTTTATTCAGAAACCTATTGCTTCAAAATTGAGTTTTGTATGTGCGTCATTTTTTTGTTTGCTTGTCGAGAGTTGTAAGGTAATGTATTTTTATAACAAGAGGAGCACGCACGTTGCGTTGAGTCTTATGCGAAACGGACTATATAAGTGAGGCATCATATCATAATGAACCTGCGAACATTATAGCCTATGTTGTTATATAACTCGATAGAGACTTTAATTATATGTCATGCGGAGATCATAATGTAGAGGGTTGAGAAAATGGTTCTTAGTAGCCGGAAAAAAATATTTTTTACCCGCAAAGTACAGTTACCAAAAATATGCCTAGACTGTATGATTTCGAACCGCATTCCTTACACAAATACAGATTGTGAATTGTTAAGTGCTCCAAAAAAGAGAATTTAAAGGGACAGCTTATGTCGGTCATACGTAAAATCGACTTTATGAAAAGAAAACGCGCTAGCTTTCTACAGGAAACCATATATGTATAGAAACTATATTTTTTGACTGATAACAGAATTTGCTTTTGGCAAAACACAATTACAGTGCTGCTATCGTGAAAGTTGACAAAACTATCCTATCCTATCCTATATCCTGTATCCTGCATCCTATCCTGCAAATAAGCTTTATCCTATCCTATCCTATACTTTCAAAATATAGGAATGCAAGTTGAATGAAACGAAATTTAAGAATTAAATGATTTTATCAATTAATGTAGTACTCAAAATAAATAATTAAATCTTAAAACCGAATATTCTTCGAGCGGGATAGCTTACTTACCTGTGCTACGGTAAAATTAAATCGTACGCGGGAATTGCAGATGTTTAGGCCCCAACATGTTTAGGCCCCAAGACGGTTAGGCCCCAGGTAAGATGTTTAGGCCCCAAGATGTTTAGGCCCCTAGATGTTTAGGCACCTGTTGTTTATAATAATAACTGATAGTTGAAAGAACATGGCTTTTAAGCACTTTGGAGCCAATAAATGCAATTTACTTTAATTTGTAGTAAACTAACAATCGTTACGCAAACATGGCGTTGTTTACTTTAATTATACAAGTTCTTGAAAAACATTATGCTATATATAAACTTGCATGCACACGCTATCAATGATAGTATCATCCAGCATGGTTATGTGTCCGTGCTTTAAATCAGTTAATACCGTGATCAAATCATACTATCATCACAAAGAAACGAACAAATGTTATATAAGGGGAAATATTTCATTATTGATATTTCAAGAAAAGAAAACTAATTATTGTATTTTTTTCTATTATTGGAATTATACAACACTTGAATGTCATAAAATTGTTCAGTAAGCTTATTTATGGCAACTGATTTATACATAATATTTTTAAAAACCCTTATATATCCCAAAAGAATTCACCTACTTATTACCCAAATACAAGTTCAATTCAATTCTTTATTCGCTCAAGACCAGTTCACTGGTATTTGAGGTTCAAAATCAGTATATACAAATGTACACGAACACAGTCAAGGTTCACATGTACAGTAGGAGTATTAATGACAAAAAAAGGTTAAAATCACAATACAATAGGTTGTTAAAGTTGGTTTCTGGAAGAACAGACTTTGAAAATTTTCTTAATAAATATTGACAAGTTTTTCTACATGTACAATAAAAGTATTCATGAGTGAAATATTATTTCTGTGATCATATTTGTACAATAAAAGGATATCTCCCCAAATTATGTAATTTTTCTGCCAATGAAGCTTAACTTGTATTTGGCCTGTCTTCTTTTGGAGACCCGTCTCTTCATGGTTTACTTCCAAAGTGAGGTGTGAAACCCTCATTGTATTACTGGAGGATCTCTTCATTATCTTCTCCTAATAAGCACCTATCTAGAGATCGAGGGAGCAGGATACGGTGGGGGTGTTGTTTTAACAATTTAATTCATGTCATACACAAAGTAAATGAAAGTCTTTACCGTTTCTTTGATCTCTAATTAGAAAATTAATTATAGAAAATAATATGATGTGACAAAATAATATGATATTTAAAAAATAATAAATTATGCATAAGTTGCAGATTATAGTTCTTTATAATTTTTAAAGTAAATGAAGTTTTAAATAATAAAATGTAAATTATAATTAACTTATACAAATGTATTCTGGTGCCTAAACCATTATTCATTAAAAAAATAAAATGAAAATTATAATTAACTTAGAAAAATGTAGGCTGGTGCCTAAACATCTTGGGGCCTAAACATGTTGGGGCCTAAGCGTCTTATCAATGAAGGGCCTAAACATCTTGGGGCCTAAAAGTCTTGCTACCGTACGCGGGATGGACACAATAATGTAAACAAACAGGTAAGCGATTCGATTTTTGATTTTATTATATTTATGCATAAAAAACAGATAAATAACTTCGATGCACTTATTGAGGAACTGTTTAGTCACATATTTTCTTATCACATATAACTGAGAGTAATTATCATTATTCGAGCGATTCGTTCGGCGATAAATGTAAACACGATCTGGAAATGAATAATTCCTTTAGGAAGTTTATATCGTTATAGTTAAATCACTCTGAATTATTTTTAATGTATAAATTCTTAAGCATTTATAGCTAGCTAACATTTATTAATTCGATATGTTCAGGTTAATATAGGAGAGAAATATATGTCCCTGTTATTGGGCATCGAAGAAATTATATTACAAGTGCTACACGTGAATCAATGTCTGTTTCTTGTATACATGTTTATCTTTTAAAATGCCGAATTGGTCGTTTATAAATTCAAGCTTTAATTACTTTGCAGACTTCAAATGAAGCAAATACAGAAATCTATTTCTGACGTTGTCAAATGTTGCATCGAATTTTCGCAGTAACTCCGTACTTGCGTACGATTTGACAAATATGTAGCGCCGACATTTTAGCGCGCATCAATGTTATGCACCGCGTTCTTGATATAATAATTATTCTTAAATGGATTAAATTGTAAACTTATTTGACATTGAAAATACATTGTTACGCCAATTTTCGTTTCGCGAAATAACTCTGAAATTTATACTCGAATCTGATTGGCTACAGGATGCAGGATAGGATAGGATAGGATAGAACTTAACTTTAATATTTCTATCATGTATCGTGCATCCTGCATCCTATCCTATCCTATCCTTGTCAACTTTCAGGATAGCAGCACTGTATATAAAAAAGTTATTTAACAAGAAAGGCTTAGATAAATGACGACTTGTTATGGAAATCAATTAGAAATTAAGTTAAAAAAAATGGTGTTCAAGATTTTACGATTCCATGCTAAGTCATATTATCGATGTACATTTTTAGTCAATGGTAAGAAGTACAGCTAGGTAACACGGTATAACATCCAAAAGTTGTTCATATATTCTACATACCAGTACTGCTTTGGCTACTCTATTTAGCTTCTCCTTATGGCTTGACATTCCATGAGCAGTGTAAATCCCAAGCGGGAAATCGAATAATGTATGGAAAGCCGAATGGTTCAGTATTCTATCTTCTCACCAATATTACGGGGTATTATGAAAATATTCAGGGATTTAAACGTTCATAAACGTTCATAAAAGGTGAATCTATTAAAACGTATTTTTCATGTATCAAGTTATAATATAATGATACAAATCTGATGTTAAATGAAAGAGCATTTTTAATGCCACTACAATTACACAAAACATGGCCCCTGATTTTGAAATTACGTGATATGCAATCATTATGATTATTCTTTAACAATATTCAAAATTGCAAGGCAAAGGAGTATCCTTACTTGAATAAAAAACTTAACGATGATGATTGAATTATAGGTACCTAGTTAGTTCCGCTCTGCTCATTTGAGTTTATTTAGTATTCTATTACAACAAACATAAAAAATGAGCTTTGGTTGAAATTGACATGACTTCTGCTTAATATTTTGAGCATTTATTAATCAATTCTTAGACAATAGAGTTCATGAAAACAGCAGCACATTTTGATCAATTAAACATTCCCTTAATTGCTATTCAAAAGATTATAATAATTTGTTTTATTTTATTTGTTGGGCTTCTGTATATTTTGCTGTTTTTGTGTCATATTATGGTTGTTTCCTGTGCTTTCTTGTCGATGCGACTACATAACTAGAAAACTGACCAGTCAGGAAGGGCCCCGCTATGACAATTAATATAGAGAAGTGAAAAAAACTTTGAATTCCATCCTCTTTATATTAACAATGATGAAAAATAAATGCCCGGCAGAAGATGTAAAGAACTGGAATATATAGGATCTCGTGATTTGTAGTTGGATATGATTTTCATCCAACAATTAAAGTGTTTTTTTCTTGAGCCTTAGTGAGGGGATAACACACAAGTTGGATAAAAATCATATTGTACTACAAATCATATGAGATTCTATTTATCTCAATCATGTTTTATACACCAAAATCAATGTTTACACTGTTTATAAAACTCCACATTATTTTACTTCATTATGCCTACGCAAATCCCATTGTAAAGTCACAACTGTGGGATATCAAAAAAATATCCAATGAGTCATATCCACGGGATAAAGGGGGTTAACATGAAATAAAATTTGATACCAATGCAATGATACCTAGGCTTTGCCTCAACTTCAAACAAACATCACTTGCAGACACATGCGTACGGTAATACATATAACAGATAAAGACAGACCTTAGATTTTCTGAAAACAGGCAAGATAATTAATCTCAGGGGATTCATTGTGTACGGTATTTTAACCAAAATAAAATATGAATATTATATTTTAAATCCATATTTCAAAGAATGTACACAATACTACACATCATTCAAAATTGACCTTAACTTCAAAACCAAGTTCATTTGCAGACAAGGCAGTGCAGTAATTAATCTCAATGTGACAGATAAAAATAAAGCTTAGGATTTTCTTCCTGTGCAAGGTTAATTAATCCCAATGGACAAATATTGCACAGCCTTCCATGAATACAATGGTAACATTCTCAGCAGTTATCTCTCTTTGCCCATACATTCTCAGCAGTTATCTCTCTTTGCCCATTCATTCTCATGCATAGTTAGGAATCTACCCCACCACCCCAGCTCCAAACCAGAAGACATAGAGAACCAAACTTAGCATCAACATATGTATTTCTGCCTACTGAACTACCATACCAAATTTGAACTTGATTGGGCAACAATAAAAAAAGTTATTAGAAAAAAACAGGAAATTTGTGGACGGAAGAGTGACAGACGGACGGACAGAAGGACGGACGGACAGAGTGAATACTATAGGGCACCCGCAAATCCTTGCGGGGCCCTAATTATTCAATCTTTACAGTGCTTTGCATGTAATTATAAACTTGTGTATCAAAAATGTTATTAGTAAAGGAGTAACAGAGAAATGTAAATTCTGATATTAAGTCTTTCAACATTTTGTATAACCATTTGTAAATCGTCATTTGTATGACTTTTCTTGTTTTGGCAATTTTTTTAAAAATTAAATTAAAATTAAATTTAGAAATGTTGTTTTTTATGACGATAGGGGCAAGCGCTACGTCCAGTTTTATGAAAAGCAGTCAGCCAAGGTATAATATTACCTTGCATTTGTACCTATGATATTCAATATCCGAGGGTGTTTACTCGAAGCACACATGTGCTTCTAATAACAAAGGCTTTTAAAATACAATTGCTAATGCCAAAGCTCATAGTTGCCAATTTGTGTCAATATTTATTGAAATACTTTAAAAGGTTGTTATGCGCTGATAAAGACCGTGGGATGGTGGGAAATAACTCTGGCACCCCAAAAATGTAAATTTATTATACTCACAAAGTAAAGTTACCAAAAGTGGCCTTTGACTTTTCTATCTCGGACCCCATCCCTTTTGAAAAAAAACCCAGTTTTAACTAGGCATGAATTGGAAAGGTATATACATGTACTACTATATGCGTTCCGGAATGAATGTTAAAAATATATCAGAGTGCATGAAGGCGACAGTTTGTTAATCAAGTTCATTTATTTTTATTTTTCGAAAAATCCAGTGCAATAAATAGTTAAAGTTTACGATGTAAGTAATTATAAGCCCATAGTTCAACGTAAAGTAAAGTAAGTGTAAAGTATAAAAGATTTTTTCTTTTGAATTCAGTTTAGACGTATTTACATACATAATTGGATGTGCATTACGTAGGTAACGTATCCCTTTTTTGCTAAATGTGAAATGTGTAATTTTGATGTCCAGTGATGAGCCTGTCGGCACCGGGTCAGAAATATAAATTATATGCTACTAACGACTACGGAACATCAGATCATTAGTATGGCTTTGATCGCATTTACTTATTAAGGCAAGAATGTCATAGCTCAGTTTTCGTGCATATAAAATGGAAGTACGGTTAAATACAGCTCTCTAGGAGTCATCTAAAAGCTGTCTTTCTGTCTCCTCTTTTTATACAAGTGAGATAAATTCTAACACTTGCGCGCATTCTCAAAAGATAATAGACTTAGAAGGTTTAACCTATATTGTTCTGCTTCAAATATTTTTTTTCTAAATTAATATTATTGGTTATAAACTTCATTAAAATTGACATTGATATCTATTGTTAAAATATCATATGAAATTGTTATAAATAAATGAATAATAGAGTAGACATTCTATAAGACGTCCTTCTGTCTTCTCTTTTCATAACAGGATGAATCTCTGGCATTTACTCAGTCAAACATGACTGAAAGGTTATTGAAATGTGGCTGAATGGCATAACTATGTTATTCAGTCACCTTTCCAGACCATTCAGTTAACATTCAGTTAACTGAATTGCAGATGACAGATTGGGAACCGGGCTGCGGCATGTAGAGGAGGATACTCTTCAGAGTAACACCGTGGCCTGACGTGGGAAATTAGGAAAGAAGATTTCAAGGATATATATAAACTAAATATCATAAAGCTCCACATAACAAAATAAGCGTTATGATAAAACGTTCACATAGTGGATATGAAATGAAACAAATAAATATGTCATAAGAATGTGTGTTATTGAAAAAAAGCGTAAAGATTTAAATATATTTGTATGCAAATGAACACATAACTATGCAACTGTGTAAACTAGGCATGCATTGTAAAGTATAAGCCAGATTGGACCAAACAGAGAAAAGTTATGATCTGGGCAATGATTTTCAAATAATTCCGCTATGACTTTCAAGTTTGACCTTGAAACAATGTTCAATGTCACTGTTGGTGAAGTGTGAGTAAGATTGGGCTAAGAGGAGAAAGATATGCTCCGGAAAAGAGGTCATAAACGGAGGGACAGCCAAAAGGATGGATGGACATACGGACAGACTGATCACTATAGGGCGCCCGCAGAGCGCGGCCCTAATGAATAAGGAATACAGAATCAATCTTTGAGTATTATGAGGTGATAATTTCGGTCGGGGCGTGATCAAATCTAATAAAGCCCGAAGATTTGATCACGCCCCGACCGAAATTATCACCTCATAATATTCAAAGAATGATGCCTTATTACTTATATTAATATAATTTTTAGGCATCGTACGATTAAATATTTAAATATAAATAAGCAAACCCCGCTGGCGCCTGAACTTGCCGTCATTTGTATTATGGGTTATACAGTATAAAATCGATACGTAGTGTTATCACAGGCAAAGACACTTGAAAATGTAAATATATTGACATCATATGGTATTGAATACATTTATATACTTTTGAAATCATTAAAAATAAGTTATGGTTATATAAGGAATCAGGAATCATTCTTTGAGTATTATGAGGTGATAATTTCGGTCGGGGCGTGGTCAAATCAAATAAAGCCCGAAGGGCTTTATGATAGATTTGACAACGCTCCGACATAATTTCGGTCGGGGCGTGGTCAAATCAAATAAAGCCCGAAGGGCTTTATGATAGATTTGACCACGCTCCGACCGAAATTATCACCTCATAATATTGAAAGAATGATTCCTTATTACTTCTATTTATATTATTTCTAATGTGCACGATTAAAGATCTAATAATTATAACATTTTTACCGTTGTTTTAATTCTTATAATTAGGCAAACCCCACTGGCGCCCCAGGAATACGTCATTTGACACTTGCATCACACGTGTGTTGTACATGAAAACTCACAGACATGTATTGAAGAGTCAAATTTGCAAATTTATTAAGTCGATACAACAAAATATCAAATCAAATATCATTTGATTTTTTAAAAATGTGTGTAATTGCAAAATAGTAAATAACTAGAGTGTTTATTTCGTGATAGCGGAAGGTACTTTCCTCCTGCGCGGTAAGGCGGTCGATCTACACCTCAGTCGAGATTGTACTTGATGGTAATGGAACAGTTCTCAAAGCGGGAGTTATTCAAAACTCCAGATTAAATGCTCGAGTCGGACATGGTAGAACAATTAAGATGGCTCTATACACCACTTTTTGATGACGCAGTACGCAAAAAAGTAAATCTGGAAACATGCATTGGCTGATTTAAACTGAGGTGAATTGTATGGGAACTGCTATTTTAAAAAAATTGTTAAATGGATAGATTTAATTTGATAATTGGAAAATTCATTACTTACAAGTAATGTGGTATGTGACACCTTCACGTTGTGTGGTATTATTTATCGAAATAAACAATAAAATCAAGTATAAATTTTTAAAGAGTTTCTTTAGCATCATAGATATGTTACACCGTAGCGCAGTGGGTTAGTGGGTTCCCTACAAACCAGTAGGTGATGAGTTCGATTCCCGTTGAGTACAATACATTTTTTAACTTTCCAAAAATTTCTAAAACGTATTTTTTGGTCGAATACCGTGAAAGAAAATTCTAAACAAGTGAAAATATTTCAATTATAATTACTTTAATGCACATTAATATCGACACCTAACGGGGATGAGAGGGTTGCTTTGAATTTCTCTCAGGTTGGGATACATAAATCCTATTAGCCTAGTCAATGTTCCCTTTGACTTGGTTTTGCACTAAAGCGAATATATTCACTTATACAGGGCAAAGTATATAATGAAATATGCATGCATTTATCATTCCAACATTAATTATATTTAGGAAAGTTTCTTCAACTCAGAAATGAAAAGTCCCCAAGGTGTTTGGGCCTTGGGACTTAGGAACGATAACCCTTACATGAGGAACTTTCATACCAAATAAAATTTAAAATATTTTTTGTGTTTATTTGCAATTGTTTTCTTTCAATTTTTTATTTCACATTTATTAAAATACATTTTCTTATAACATCAATCAACTTTTTCAGATGATTTGTCAACAGAGTAAGAAAATATGAAAATATATGTTTTGGGGAAATACTAAAAAAATTGCAATAATAACATTTTTTAAAGTTACGAAGTGTTATATTTTTTTATGTGTCCGAAGGAAATATCCATCATATGACAAAATAATTTCTCTCAATTTGTTGATAGCTGTCTTTTTAAAAAATATTTTACAAAAACACGAAAAAACATTAAAAAATTCTTTAAAAATACCTATAGTATCTCTATCGTCATTTTAATATTTGATAAGTATATGTTTTGTGGTCTTCTATTGAAAATTGGAATAAACTGTGGGTGTATAGAGCCACCTTAAGTTCATTTTTGACAGGTAAGTTGGAATTTTCAAAATTATAGGGAACGATTTGAAGATTCTGTGATTGTTGGCCGGAAATTACACATGAATCTTCAGATGGATCATTTATTTTGACACTTGCGGTGGTTATTGTAGATAAAGTTGCACTCGCACTTTTTTTTGGGGTAGAAGACAGTTCACGATTATAGCTACGTATGGAAGCTTCTATGCGCTGCCCGAAGAAGAACATGATGTGTCTTGCTTCAAATTCAGCGTCGTTCATGGCCTGAATTGCTGTCGCTCTTAGACAGTGAGCTGTGTAACGTTTGCACCCGGCGGCCTTGCAAATATCCGGAAGGAAATTAACATATGATCGCTTTTTCATGGGATCGGCTGTGTACCATATGTTGCAATCTTTCGGGTAAGAAATGGCATCTTTAACGCATTTATTGAAAAGATGAGACGCATTTGGGTCCGTTTTAGACAAGAACTTTAACATCTTCACAGGACAAATTTCGTTTCCAGTTTCATACATTCTTTTGTCGTTCAGTGGTTCAAGTTTGTGAATGCCACCTTGATAGTTTTTTTGTTTTGTTTCATGCTTCAAACAAGCATATATGGATCCTTTTTCGTCAGCTTTGAAATCGAAGGAATCTACCCGAAGCTGATGATGGAATTCAAGACCACGAGACACAAAATGTATCGCGATGATGTACCACATTGCAAGTCGCAGATTGACTGGAGAAGAATATGCACTCTCTGGGTAAGCAGAAATTTTCTGTAAATCTGATTTGTGAATGATCTCCTTATGAGTTGTAGGGCGAGAAGTTCCAGTGACCATTCTATGCTTCATGAGACCGGTCAAACTTTTATTTGCAGTTTTGAATGCTTTATCATTTACAATGTCTATATTTCGACCGATGTCGGATAAATGCCTGTTTATGGCGGCTCTGATTGCTTTCATTGTAGTTTTTTGATATTCGGAGGTATGCTCCTTTTTCGGGTTTTGGGGTTTTGCTTTACAGTAAAAGCGACTGAGTATTTTCGCCAGATCCTCCTCGCATGGTCTGTTTTTGTTTGCGTTTAATTGCTGCTTACTAATATTCACTTTTTTAGAAAAAAGAAGCGGACCTGTAAGAATCTTTATACCACATTTTGGTGCTTTGTTTTGTAGCCTTTGATTGTGTGAGTTCCTGAAATCCTTTAATTTCGTCGTCGGAAAGCTTGGCAAAACGAGTACTTGTTGGCGTTTCTGGGGCTGACAACCCGGGATCATCGGATTTTTTCAAATCGGCAAATGCCTGTTGGGTTAATGTTATATCGATGTCCGAAACGACCATTTCGGATAGAAAATTGTCAAACTCAGAATCAAAACCTTCTAATTTTAATTCTGGCAGGAGGGCTTCATAATTATCCCCACTAAATACTTCAAAATCGCCATATTTTACCGCATCTGATATATCGTCGTTCATGCTGACTGCATTCGATCGAAATAAAAAAAATGAAGTGATCAGCAGACGATCATTATAAGAAATCTATTCATCAGCAGACGGCTCGTTTATATGAAATGTTTAAATTGCATATTAAGATGTTTTTCTATAAATTTTATTTTAAATGGTAACCTTTACATGCTCATTTTAATTTTCATTCATTTTGTGTGCGAAAAGAAAACATTTCAAAACCACTACTTTTTTTATTTAGCACATGCAATGTATTACTACGCGCGCCGTGCAGCCAATACCGTTTTTCGGTTTAGCTATAAGACACGCCCATTTTGTGTCACTCATATTGTTTGATGTTTTTGATTTAATCCACATTAATATCGACAGATATCCCATACCACCTTAACATAGGAATATATAGAGTAAATATTAAAAAAAATCTTCTTCTCAGAAACTAATCAGCCATATGATTCTTTATAATTGTTGAGACTTTGGCCCCAGGATAATTCTTCGGCCTCACAAGAAGGTTCAAAATTTGTGTTATGTGTATATCCCATATATAAACAATTGTTAAGGATCTTTTTGACAACTGCAATACTCAACATGTGATATGACTATAAAATCATCCTGTTAGAAAAGGGACTAATGATTATAAACATAAGAATATCCAGGGGGGAAAATGGATTTTATTTATACAGGATCTACATGTATTATGGTACATTGTCCAGATAGTTTGTATTATGACTCCATTAAGCTGATTTTATCAAACCTATTGTTCCTCAGGTGAGCGATGTGGCCCATGGGCCTCTTGATTTTTCTCCTATTGCTTACAATTTTTTTTTATTAATAAGAGTACGACAGTCAATTAAAAAATTCCAAGACTTTTGTCATAGCTATTTTATTTCACGTCATATTATAACTAAATTTTGAAGACGTAATTTAGCAATTGTTTAAATAATTTGAAATTGAAAACAATCATATATTCCTTCATATCTTAGATATATATAAAATCTAATCCTGCAAAAATGAGGTAACGGCGCACGGCAAAACTTTGTGTTCTGTCAACAATAAACGGTATTACGTTAAAAGTAATATTTTCAGAAATTGGTTGTAAAACCAAGTAATATTGAGAACCAAAATTGAATAATGTCATATTAGTCTATGTACCAAATAATGATTGGATATATAGATTTGTTGATTATACATCGGTAACTAAAGTCATTGACGTCGCCGGACGCCAAGCTGCAACGAAAAGAATTAAAAGTATGGATCTAACTCTGGAAAAATCCGATAAAAACTGTAAAAATTGTTCAATTGTGGGTAAAAATAAGTCAAAAATTAATTGCACATTTGTATAAAACTCAAAAGCATTTTCTGGGGGTTGTGGTAAATGTATTCTGAACACCAAACAGTACGAAATAGAGTAGAATATCTGTAAATATAATTTATCAAAAAATGAACACCGTCATCTGACATAAAGGTATTTTCTAAATGTAAATGAAGAGACATGCGGTGAAAAAAAAGAAAACTTCGAGGGACCAACTTATGATTTTTGAACAAATTAGATGTTAAGTGATATAGTGCCCATTTAAATTGTATGGTGAAAAGGACAAAAGACTCAGGGTAAAATAAAGTTTGGATATTTATATTAACTGTGTATGTGTCATTTTAACGTCCTGTTATGAACGTTACCGTGCGCCGTGGTGACAAAACATATTGAATTTAAAATCGGTTATCAAAAAGACCTTTTCATAAAATGGAATGAATCTTCGTATTTCAATAAAATAATTATTGATGCATAAATTAATCTGATAGTGATGACTTTAATGAAAAGTATGAAATAGACAGCCACATTGTCTACGTATTTTTTGATTGACCCTCTTAGATATGTTTTCTGCATGAGGTTGAGGACAGAGATGTCCAAGACTTGATTACCCAAGCCCTGTCCCCCTTTTTTAAAGATTTTTGCATTGATTGAAAATCGGAGTCCTTTTATAGCCTACACAATATAACGACATATAAATTAAAATGAAATCTTACTAATGTCGATTTCAAAATGAAGCTCTGTACAATAAATTCAATATGATTAAATCCATATATATTGAGGTTTTCTTGTGTTGTTTTTTTTTTTTTTGTTAAAAAAAGAAATATTTTAGAATCTATTGTTTACTTGAATTAGAAACGTAAGATAACCGGTTAAGACAACACAATATCGTTTAAGTCTTCTTCACAGAAAGACAGTATCTGTGTATAGTATACATGTATATACCTTGAGTTGATAAAAAGGTTAAAATTTCGAAATTACCAATTCTCTATAATGTCAGTCTTTTTTCAAGATACTACTTAATGTGTTAATAGGAGCATCTTTGATATTCAAAATATTTAATAAAAATAAAATAATTATATTTTCAACATTTTGAATAAATTGAATAATTTTTATTTCAATCATTTTTGATGTTTTTCTTTTTAAACTTAAAATCATATAAGATATTAAATGTTTTTGAAATTCATCCCTTCCCTCTTTTTCTCTTTAACCAATCGCCAATCGTTCTGGATATGTGTACACAAAGAAAAAGTTAGCTGCAATAATGTAGCCCTCTCCGATTTTTTATATCTGATGTTTACTGGAGAGGGCTCTAATTCCACAGGATCTCCGTAATGGTGCAACATTCATTTTTTAATGCGACTGACTTCGGTCTAAAAATTTCGATTTTATATTTGACTTCCTTTAGATAAAATAATTTTTAATTCAGGTTGAACAAACTAATCGTATATAAATCAAAACAAGATAAAACACATAAGCATGTTTACCAGTCGTCTTTTGCAGCAGCCATGACAGTTCTCGCGTGATTGTATGCGATTTATGCTTGGAGTTTTGATGGGTTTGATTAACGTGAATGACAGTGTAAATAATCGATCTTACCTCGTTCTATCACTAAAACATCGTTTCAGGAAAGGGTACAGACCCTGAAACGTACTACTACACCAAAAAGCGTGCGACTTTCGTGCGAGAAACGTTTCGTGTAAACCGTTTAGCGTTTCGTGTAAACCGTTTAGCGTTTCGTGTGAATCGTGAAGCGTTTCGTGTAAACCGTTTAGCGTTTCGGGCAAAGCGTGCAGTGTTTCGGGCAAAACGTGTAAATCGTTTCGGGCAAAGCGTGCGAGAACCGTGTGAAACGTTCATCAGTTTTCATTCGGAACTCTCTGACAAATTAATTGTTTCAAATAAGCGCTCGTGTTAAACATTACTTTAAACTGTTTGTGATTGGCAAAACTCCTTTAAGATATTCTCGTGAAAAAAAATCTACATGTATAAGAAATGATATACTTATCTTTTTACAAAATTGAATTAATTTTTAACAAACAAAAGAAAAGTACGCGTATTAAAAGAAGACTGAGACTATTCGGCTGTGTACAACCAGTACACATAATCTCGGACATCGGGTAGAACTGCACCTGGCTGAACCTGTCAATCAAACTCTGCGTATTCGTTTTCATTGGATGGTCACGCGTCTCTTTTTTTGTCAATAGCCAATAGAAATTTAATGACTTCAAGATAGTCGGAATCAGTATTTGATGATGCACACAATTTCAATGATAGATTATTTAACATTGATTTGAACAAAATTAAATGTAAACATAGAAAGAAAATATACTGTTCATTTCTATGAAATGCGGGAAGTAAATTCTTCTGAATCCCGATTAAAAATAGTTCTACAAGTTATTATTCTAATTATTTAAACACTGATAACGGAAAACAACAAGTAATTAACACACTGAAATTTTCCTAAAATGTACACATGCAATTAATTATAATGGGAATCTGTATGCATGGTACTTAATTCAAATAAATTATGATAGATATATTGTACGCCGTTATGCGGGGCGCCGGTTATGTATACGAATATTGAGACAAAAATCTAAATAATTTTTAATTTTTTGTTCTTTCCGAAATGCAAAATAGTAATGACAACTTTCTTTATTGTTTAAACCATTGATTTTTTTCTGTGATATTATGTACGGAACATTTATTTACGCGAATGATTCGACATAAAAAAAAAATAATCGGTTGTTTTATAGCATTTTCTAACTTCTGTGACTAATTTCATTTTACATAACTTTCAAAATAATCAATGTAAATAATTACAGGTTTATTTACAGTTAGTATTTTTACATAGTATTCTCTGAAACCAATAAAAATATTAACGTGAGAAGAAAGAACAAATCCCGCCGAATACTGAAAAACCGATTTCAGTTTGTAATCATACGGATTTTATTTTTGGTATTGAATATTGTGTTACGGTAACTTTTTTCTCTGGAATTTTTATTATTTACGACACTAATAAGAATCATAGATATTTCTTTTGAGCAATGAATATATTTATAGAAGTACTATTTTTGGCGAATTCTGTGAATAAAAAAAAGTTTGCTTTAAATATAAGTACCAAATTAATTTAATTAATAAATTCAATACTTCTGTACATATATGTTTCTAATATCAGTATTTCTATTACTTTGTGTTTTCTTAAAATTAATTCTTACTAACAGAGTCAGGGTAAAAATCCGAGAGGACCCGAATCGATCAGGATAAAAGCGTGTCCAAAGCGTGTGAAAAGCGAGCAAATCGTTTCATCTGAGAATCGTTTCGTGTAAACCGTTCAGCGTTTCGTGTAATTCGTTTAGCGTTTCGGGCAAAGCGTGCAGCGTTTCGTGTAAACCGTTCAGCGTTTCGTGTGAACCGTTTAGCGAGCGTGCAGCGAGCGTGTGGTGTAGTAGTACGTTTCAGGGTCTGTATATAATGAAAAACTCATATTTACCGCGTTAACTATGTTTAATATAGGGGAATTCCTATATTAAGTTCAAGATCCGCTCCTGAATTCTCATTGGCTGTCCCAAAATAAAACCGGTCAAGGTCAGTAAACATGGCTGACAAATTCAACTTGTGTTGTTGACATATACGAAAAATAATCGATATATGGACTATACTTGATATTTTTGGATTAATTTATGCCATAGAGATCTACAATGTTTGAGTTCAGGTAAGAAATGCAAATGTAATTGCCATTTATGTACGATTTGAGACGAAATCGTTGCGGGAGTGAATCACTCCCGCACTTGCACAATTACGGAGATCCTATGGAGTTGTAGCCCACTCCCCCCCCCCCCTCCCCAAAAAAAAAAATCGGGAGAGGGCTACATTATTGCAGCTAAGAAAAAGTTTGCATATATTTTATTGATTATGTGTTAATTGGCTGGTGCTTAGTGGCTGAACCACAAGTAACAAGGCAAAACCTCTTGACGCCTTTTTAAACATATCTTTGTTTACCATCCCGTCGCAAATAAAACATGTTCATCTAGCAAGGCATGAAGATGTGTTTATGTCAAAGTTAAATATGTGCTCGAAAATCAAGTTCGGGCCTTTCCATTCCTTCTGGACAAAACACGTATCAAACATTCAAATGACCCATTGTTACAAAACTGGAATAGCCAGAGGTCTTACACATTGTTTTTCATCTCATAAAAAATAGTTCCTGTTCCAGGCGGATATCCCAAAATTAAAAGGAAATTTGGCAATTATTTTGCCTAAGCCATGGTCCTATGTGAACGTTTTATAAACTATTGTAAAGACACTTGCATTGACCGGCACTTTCAAAGACATTCTTTAAAAAATTATGTAGTTTTTCAAATCCGATACAAAATGTAAAATTAGGTATTTTTGTCTTCCCGGGTAACTTTTTTCAGAAACATATAATTTTAGAAATCTAAAGATTCAACTCTAATAATTAAAAAGCAGTAAACTACTGCATTCAAATTAAATATCGTTCAAAATATCAAATTGATAATTTTAAGAAAGATTTTGTCGGTATTGTATGAGATAATTCAAATATTTAGAAAAGATGGGTACAGTGTTGTTCAGTGCAATGTACAGTATCAGTTAGTGGGGTCCACTGTTGGTCAGTAGAACTGTACTTTAATGTGCAGTGGGATACTGTGCTGGTCAGAAGAAATGTACAGTGGGATATAGTAACGTACAATGGGAGCCTCTGAAAGGTACAGTGAGGTACAGTCAATGCGTGCTAGATGTCGGACAATGTCAGTCGGTTTTCGGATTATCAGTTGATTTTGAGCTCGGTAGGGATAATTATATAGAGTCTATAGTCCTTTGTCTTGGTAAAGTTAAAAGCAATACTAATGTGGAATTTCATTTAATAAGTATATTATTTCAGCATGTATAAATGCATTTATTTGGATGAATTATAATTTGAAAGATGTATGTACGTACTACATATATATAACGAATGATGATTGGACCTAATCTAGGAGTGAAAAGTCCATACATAAAAAAACAATGCAATCTATTTACTAGGTGGAAAATACCGTAACCTCTTATAAAAACTTTGATCAAATTAGAATGCCAACTGGACGGGAAACATTTGCTCACAAAGATGAATGTGGTTGATTAATTTTATATAATTTTGTATAAATTTATTTTAAGAGTACAAACCATCAAATCATTTTGTTCAGCCTTTTGATGTGTCTGAATTTACATTTTATTCTTTTTTATATTTTTTTTTTTTATTTTTATCGGGTTTTCTTCGCTTCGTCAGTGAAACCAGCAGTTCAATCAGGTATGCCGACCAAATTTTATTATTTTGAAGTTCTCTGTATCTTGAATTCATAATATGTTTTTACTAAGTGCACTGTATCACAATTGATTTCTGAATCATATCAATCTTACAAAAATATTCCGCGTATACCATATCCCTCTTCTATCAGTCATTCCAAGTATTTTAAACTAACAATTATACCGTTATGACGTCAAGACTATATCATTTGAGTTTTTACCCCCCCCCCCCCGACCCCCTAAAAAAAATACATAAATAAATAAAAATGAGCGAATGGTTTGTCTTGGTATTACCTTTCTCTTAGTTAGGTGTAGTTCCAAAATAAATAGTATATATAAATATTAGGTTCGACATTGTGTATATCTTCGAGAGTTAACAACATCATTATTCAAATGTGTACAGCTACATTTCAAGAAATATATTTGGCTTTTTTTGTTGTTGATATCTTCATATACGACATAAACCGGTATCTTTATTAAAATAAAATCAGAAGATGTCTTGTTTGGATCTGGATTTTGATACTTTTATTCAGTAAAGGTCCTTGTATCAATGTATAAACGCTATTCAGTATTATTATGTCCTACTTTTAAATCTGAATACTTGATAATAAATTTTCTAGAATAGAAAATGACACATGTGTTGTTTTTTTTTTTTTTACGATCAGCAAGAATATTTATTCATCCAAAGAAAAAAAAAGGAATCTCTCTTCTCATCATGATGAAATATACCACAATTTAATTAGATTACTTCTAGTAACCCTTTAACTAGGAATGTCTATCTTAAAGAAATCGGTTTAGATAATTTACAATAATGTAGCCTTTAAAGTACAATATCAATTGCACATAGATATATTCAATTTTATTCAGAATACTATCATTTATCTCGATTAAAATAGACATGTAATTTTTTTTATATTTTGTCTATTGACAACAGATCCTACGTTGTGTAATTTGTCGATAAAGTCGATTATTTTACTGTGATACTTCTCCAGGTTTGCGGGGGGGGGGGGGGGGTCTTGTCAAAAACTAGATATTTGATCTTCGAAATTTCGCAGTTCTCTAAAATACTGGTTTATTGACCTAACAGTAGACTCAGGATGAATCTCTCCCATTCAGTCAATTGAAAAATGAATGAATGGTAACTGAAATGTGACTGAATTCAGTCACCTTTCCAGAACATTCAGTTATTATTCAGTTGACTGAATGGCAGAGATTCATTCTGTGAGATTTCTTTATATTTAGCAGTAATTCTTTAAAAAGCGTTTTATCGTTTTTCTTCTACGGATTCTATGTTTTTTTTTAATTTTCCAAATGTATTTGCATTGTACATTTCGTTTTCTCAACCTGATGTATTTAAAATCAACGATTACAGGAACAATATAGTGAGTCAATATGATTCATTATGGATTGCATATCAATATAAATAGAAAATAAAGCCTTAGATTTTAAACGTCAGTTCTTTGGAACTAGAAGACTCCCTAAGACGCAATGCTTATTACTTTTGAAAAAAAAGAAATCGTCATATAAAAGCGTTTACCAAAGTGTTAGTAATATTAAATAAAATCGGTGATTGACGTGTTATGAACGATAACATTTCATGACCTGTGCAACTGTTCCGCCAAAAAAGAATCAAAACCGTAACCCCATTTTTTATGTATTGAACAAAAATTGTTAATGGAGTTGAATGCTAAGACTGTTTTGATCTGCTTTGTGTAATGTTTCTATCCTTTTTGTGAGAAAATATTAAAACAAAGAGAAATGCATACAATTTTATCTAATTGACTGGTTATTTTTTTTTAAGTTCATAAATTGATGATTATTGTTTTATTACATGATGTTATCTACATAATTGCATATTTTTAGATGAGCTGATATTAACTAAAACGCCCTTTTAAGCGTGTGATGTACTTCTGATATTGAAAGTTATGTGCATTTTGTTGTAACTTGTAGATACTAAATTGTCTTTTAATGAACCATGTAGCCTTGAAAAAGTTGACAGATATGATTGTGACGCCTGTGTCGGAGGCCCATAATGCTAGATGACATACATTGTGCACTTTTGTAGCTAAAATTAAATCCCACACAACCACGTCATTTGGCAATCATGTCTAAATGATATACAGAACCGATCAGATCCAACCTAACAGAAAGTAATCTAAGATTAACTCTATATACTCCCATGTTAAAATCTGAACCCCCCCCCCTTCCATTGTGGCCCCACCTTAACCCAGGTACAGTGTACAATGCTTTGAACAAACTTGAATCTACACTATCTGAAGATGCTTCCACACGAGTTTCAACTTTTCTGACCAAATGGATTTTGAGAAGAAGATTTTTAAAGATTAACTCTATATACTCCTATGTAAAACTTCGACCCCCTATTGGGGCCCCACCTTATCCCCAGAGAGTATGATTTGTAAACTATCTGAGAATGCTTCCACACAAGTTTCAGCTTTTCTGGCCAAATGGTATGTTTTCAAAATATAATCAAATCTTCAATAACAATTTTAATTAGTGTCCCTTACAATAAGGAGGTTCCTTTATTTTAACGAATTTGAATCCTCTCTACCCAATGATGCATTGTGCCAAGTTTGGTTTAAATTCGCCAAGTGGTTCAGGAGAGGAAGTCCAAAATGTAAAACGTTTACAGACAGACGGACGGACAGATAGACGGACAATCAGACGAACGGACGGACGCCAAAGAAAAAAATGATCACAAAAGCTCAGTTGAACTTTCAGCTCAGGTTAGCTAAAAAAAAATGCAAACAATTTTGTCTCATTGACTGGTTATTTTTTATTGTTCTGACTTTGATGATTATTGTTTTTAATGCATGATGTAATCTACATATCCACATATTTTTAGATGAGCTGATATTAACTATAAGACACCCTTTTATGCGTGTGATGTACTACTGATATTAAAAGTTATTTGCACTTTGTTGTAACTTGTAGATACTAAATTGATTTTTAATAAACCATGTAACCTTGAAAAAAAATACAATTATGATTGTGACGCCTGTGTCTAAGTCCCATAATGCTAGATGACATACATTGTGCACTTTTGTACCTAAAAATAAAACCCACACAACCTCGTCATTTGACAATAATGTCCAAATGATCTGGGTGATGTGAGACATGAATTAGTTTTGTTTCTTTTTTTCAGTCCTTTAGTAAAGTAAACATTTGACAAAATATAAAACATCGATAATACAATATCCAAGCATTGCATATCAATGTAATTTACATAAATCATTTATATCTTTATTTTTATATAATCATTTGACTGACTCATACAAATGGAGGGACTTATATTATATTTAATAACATAACTTGATTTGGGGGACACACCCCATTGGCAATATCAGGCTCGAACTACTTTTTTTACATGTCAACCTTACATATATGCATGCGCATGTGTTCACGAATGGGAATAAATAGAGTATGATTTAATTTATATCTTTTCATTTGAATAAAATAATTTTGTAACAAATAAAATCGATTTTTAAAAATTATTTTTAAAATGAATTCAACATTGAGTTGGAAATTATACATAAAACTTTAACATGGGGGTATGTGTATAATTGTTATTTGGCAAATGGCATCCTAAAAATGGCCGGTTTTAACTCAAAGTATGATTTTGCTCCTCGTTTGGAAAATCCTGAAGAAACAGAAGAAATTGATAAGAACACTTTAGAAGAAATTTTTATCACCGAATTTGAACTTGCTGTCTTGATGTTTGTTATAAAAGTCCTGCCTCCACACAAACAGAGGAAGCAAGACAGGAAATAAAAATGCTTTTAAAATAGAGGGGAAGAGTAATTTTACGGTTAAAATAATTCCAAACTCACAACAACAAAAAAATTAAAAATGTCTCAGAAATGGAACTGAAACAACTTGAAGACAGAAAACATTTTACAATTTCATTTCTACCAACCCCCCCCCCCCCCCCGCATTTTTGGAGGGGGGTGTTAAAACGTTTTCAAGGTATAAACAAGATTTTAAAAAGGCACTTTTATTTTTCATAAATAAATCAAACAATAGCAGACCTTTGTTGGATATATATCACTAAATTTTATAACATAATAAACTAGCCTAATTTCCACATCCTCCCCCACCCCAAAAAAACCCCACCAAGGTTCGACCCAGAATGGAAATTGCAACTAAATCTCTCTTTTCAGAGAGCTTTACTATTACGATTTCAAAGTTTATGTTGATATTTTGGTGTGGTTCTAATATTCTCATACCCCTTTTTGAAAAATTAAGTTTAGAGCCATTTGGCGATCAATCATATTTCCATCTGATTGAGCCTTTAGAATTATACGGTAAACTAGAAAATTCTACGCTGAAGCAGTTCCAGTACCATGTTTAAAAAAGGCCGAAAAGGTGTCTTTTGAACAAGCATCGGAGTATCAAAAATTCTTTAAATCTATCCGTTTTGCGATAAACTGACACCTGCATAATTTAGGGAGGGAAATTGATAGTTCGGAAGAAAGAATTTCAAAGTTTCAATATGAATTTTGATGGTAAACTGAAAAAAAGGTATCAACCAGAAGGTCTTGCAAGACCAAAACAGCATATAGAATTACAAACACTGCATTGAGATAAAATCTCTACTTACCTTTATAAAAACTTGACTCCAGTTGCACTGCGTTTTAAAATATAGATTATCTTGTATATTCAGTTTGTTTCAAGAGTCCTCGAATCCCATGAGCAGCTTAAACCAAATTTCTTTGTTTGTAAAACTGATGATAGTGGTACTGAATATTTAACACTTTCCCACAGCACAAAACAAAACAATATAGAAAATAAAACTCGAGATTTAAAGCGTAATTTTGTTGAATTCAGAAGACAACCGAAGACTCACTGGTATTTAAAAAAAAATCAATTTAAAAGCATTTAAAAGGTTTAGCAATATTTAATAAAAGGGTTGCCTGATATGCTATGAAAGATAACAAAATATTACATTTACAACTGATTCGCCAAAAAAGAGAGAAAACTGCACCCCCTGTTTTGTATTGAACAAAAATGGTTTATGGAGTTAAATGTTAAAACTGTTTTAATCTACTTTGTGTAATGTGGCTATCCTTTTTGTGAGAAAATATTTAAAAAAAAAAAACAGAGGCCCATGGGCCACATTGCTCACTTGAGCAACGATAGACATTATAAAATCAGCTTTACAGAGTAACAAAACCCCAAAAATATGGAAAATTTAGTCTAACAAATCCTGTATTTTAAAAAAAAATCAATTTTTGTCCTGGATATTCTTTTTATCATTGATTTCTTTTTGTCACAGTATAGTCATTTCACATATTGAGCATTACAGTTCTCAAGAAGATCTAAATAAAATGGAATATATACGTACATCAAACTTGTGAAACCCAAGAATTGTCCAGAGGCCAATGTCTACACAATTTTAGAGAATGAAAAATATATCAAAATGCTTGCATATAAGCAAAACCATATAATTATAACATTTGAGTTTTGGTGAATAAGAAATGTCTTCCTTTGTCAAATTGAACCCCCACCCCATGTGGCTTCATTCTACTCCTGGCATATATGATTTTGACAAATTGGAATCCACACTATCTAAGATTGCTTTCACTAATGTTGCACCTTTTCTAAAAAGAAAATGCGTTTTTTTAAAACAAGATTTTTCTCAATATATTCCTTTGTAAAGATTCACCGGTCTTCATTGTGCCCCTACCCTACCCCCGGGGATCATAATTGGACCAAACTTGAATCTACCCTACCTAATGATACTTCACTCAAATTACAGCTTTTCTGGCTAGTCGTGTTCTGAGTAGAAAATTCAAACTAAAATATCTCTATATACTCCTATGTAAAAATGTGACCCCCTCTCCCCATTGTGGATCCACCTTACCCACCAGGACCATGATTTGAACAAAAAAAAATGAATCCACACTATCTGAGGATGCTTCCACATAAGTTTCAGCTTTTCTTTCTTATGGGTTTTTGAGAAGTAAATTTTAACTCTATATTCTCCTATGTAAAATTTATACCCCCGTTGTGGGCCCACCTTACCCCCAAAGGTCCATGCTTTTTACAACGTTGAAATTACACTACCTGAGGATGCTTCCATACAAGTTTCAGCTATTTTGGCCAAATGGCTTTGGAGAAATTTTTTTTTAAGATTAACTCTATATACTCCTTTGAAAAATTTACACCCCAACTGTGGCCCCACCTTACCCTCAAGGACCATGAATTGGACATACTTTTATCTACGCTACATGAATGTGCTTCAACACACGTTTAGGCTTTTCTGGCCAAATGGTTTTTGAGAAGAAGATTTCTATAGATTAACTCTATATACTCCCATGTTAAAATCTTAACGCCCCCTTCCATTGTGGCCCCACCTTAACCCAAGTAATATGATTTGAACAAACTTGAATCTACACTATCTGAGGATGCTTCCACACGATTTTCAGCTTTTCTGACCAAATGGATTTTGCGAAGAAGATTTTTAAAGATTAACTCTATATACTGCAATGTAAAACTTCGACCCCTATTTGGGCCCCACCTTCCACACAAGTTTCAGCTTTTCTGGCCAAATGGTATGTTTTCAAAATATAACCAAATTTTCAATAATAATTCTAATTAGTGCCCCTTACAAAAAGGAGGTTCCTTAATTTTAACGAATTTGAATCCCCCCTACCCAATAATGCTTTGTGCCAAGTTTGGTTAAAAGTCGCAAAGTGGTAAAGGAGAAGAAGTCGAAAATGTAAAAAGTTTACAGACGGACGGACGGACATATAGACGGACGGACGGACGCCGGATTAAAAATGATCAGAAAAGCTCACTTGAGCTTTCAGCTTACGTAAGCTAAAAAAAATGCATACCATTTTTTTTTTCTCATTGACTGGTTATTTTTTATAGTTCTTACATTGATAATTATTGTTTTTAATGCATGATGTTATCTACACATCCACATATTTTTAGATGAGCTGATATTGACTACAAGACACCCTTTTAAGCGTGTGATGTTCTACTGATATTTAAAGTTATTTGCACTTTGTTGTAACTTGTAGATACTAAATTGTTTTTTAATAAACCATGTAGCCTTGAATAAAAATGAAAATATGATTGTGACGACTTTGTCGGAGTCCCATAATGCTAGATGACATACATTGTGCACTTTTGTAGCTAAAATTAAAACCAACACAACCACGTCATTTGGCAATCATGTCTGCAAGATCTAGGTGATGTGAGACATGAATTAGTTTTGTTTCTTTTGTTTTTCGGTCTTAAGAGTTAATATCTGACAAAAATATATAACATCGATAATAGAATATCTAAGCATTATATATTAATGCAATTAACATTAATCATTAATACATTTATTGTAATATAATCTAATTTTGGTTGTAACGCGGCATTTGATTGACTGATACAGATGGAAGGACTTATATTATATTGAATAACATAACTTGGTATGGGGAAACACCCCATTGGCAATATCAGGCTCGAACTACTCTAAGACTTTTACATGTAAACATATACATGTGCATGTGTGCACCAATATGAATTAATAGAGTATGGTTAGGTTTATTTCTTTTCATTTGAATGACATAAATTTGTATAAAATAACTAAGTTTGTTTTTAAAATAAATTCAAACATTGCGTTAAAAATTATGCATAGAACTTTAACAGAGGGCATGCGTATACATGTTATTTGGCAAGTAGCATCCTAAAAATGGCCGGTTTTAACTCAAAGTATGATTTTGTTCCCCGTTTGGAAAATCCTGAAGAAACAGAAGAAATAGATTAGAACACTTTAGAAGAAATTTTTATCCCCGAAAGTGAACTTGCCTGTCTTGATGTATCTTATGAAAGTCCTGCCTACACATCAACAGAGGAAGCAAGACAGGAAATAAAAAATGCTTTTAAAATAGGGAAAGGACAATATTTGGCTCAAATCATTCAAAATCCACCCAAAAGAAAAATAATTAAAAATGTCTTAGAAATGCAACTAATACAATTCGAAGACAGAAAACGTTTAAAAAATTTCATTTCTACCAAAAGAAGCACATTTTTTTTTTGGGGGGGGGGGGGGTAAAACTTTTTCAAGGTATGAAAAAGATAAAGAAAGAAGTGCACTTGTATTTTTGTAAATAAATCATTCAAATAAAATTGCTATATTGGATATACATCACTAAATTATATCACATAAAATTATAGCCTAATTTAGCAGAAAAAAAGCCCAACAAATTTTCAACCCAGAATGGAAATTACACCCAAATCTCTCTTTTTAGAGAGCTTTACTCTTTAGCTAACAAAATTTATGATGATATGTTGGTGTGGTTTTAATTTTTCGATACCCCTTTTTGAAGAATACAGTGTAGAGACATTTGGCGAGCAAACATATTTTTATCTGGTTGAGCTTTTAGGATTAAATGTAAGCTTGGAAATTATACGCTGAAGCATGTGTAAAAAGGGCCGATAAGATGTCTTTTACACAAGCATCAGATTATCAAAAAAAAATTCCTACAAATTTATCCGCTCTGCGATAAACCGACACCTGCATGATTTAGGGAGGGAATTTAATATAGTTCGGGGAAATTTTTTTAAAAGTTTCAATAGCAATGTTGATGGTAAACTGCAAAAAAATATATATCTACAATAAGGTCTTGCAAGACCAAAAAAGCATACCAAATTATAAACACTGCATTTAGATAAAATATCTACTAACCTTTATGAAAACTTGACTCCTGTTGCACTGCGTTTTAGAACATGGATTCTCTTGTATATTCAGTTTGTCTCAAGAGGCCTCGGATTCCATGAGCAGCTTAAACCAAACCTGATATATACCAACATAAGTAATAAGCACTAGATTTAAGTTTGTAACTCTGATTTTTCACCAATCATTTTTCTTTGTTATTAAATGATTAGTAAAGAATATAGAAATAAAAAAAATCTTGATAATTTATTTTGAGTAATATTTTTACAAAAGATTATGTTTAGTTAAGATGATTATCTAAAACTGAACTTTATTTAACAAACACACACATATAACCATGCATGAGGGCATGTGTACATTTACAAACACGTCAGTTAGAAAAGAAACTGACAGTTAAAGTAGGAAATGAACTGTAACCTGCAGTCAACAATTACGCTTTCATTTTCAGGGGTATTTTTAGCTCACCTGAGCTGAAAGCTCAAGTAAGTTTTTCTGATCACATTTTGTCTGTCGTCCGTCTGTTTGTCTGTCTGTCTGTAAACTTTTCACATTTTCAACATCTTCTCAAGAACCACTGGGACACTTTTAAACAAACTTGGCACAAATCGTTCTTAGGCAAAGGGGGTTCAAAATTGTAAAAAAATAAGGGCCACGCTCTTTTTCAAAAGGAGATAAGAAATTGATGAAAATTTTTGAGAATTTTTTCAAAAATTTCTTCTCAAGAACCATTAGGCCAGGAAACCTCAAAGTTGTGTGGAAGCATCCTCAGGTAGTGTAGATTTAAAGTTGTGAAAATCATGACCCTCAGGTGGGCCACAATGGGGGATCGACTTTTACAAAGGAATATATAGAGTAAATCTTTAAAAAAACATTCTTCTCATGAACTCATCAGCCAGGAAAGCTGAAATTTGTGTGGAAAATTCTCAGGTGGTGTTAATTCAAAGTTGTGAAAATCATGACCCCTGGAGGTAAGGTGGGGCCACAATGGAAGGGGGTCAAAGTTTAACGTAGGAATATATAGTTAATATATATATTTATAGTTATTCTTCCTCTCAAAAACTAATTAGCCAGGAAAGCTGAAACGTGTGCGCAAGCATCCTCAGGTAGTGTAAATTCAATGTTGTGAAAATATTGACCCCCGGGGGTAGGATTGGGCAACAATGGGGGTTTGAAGTTTTACAAAGGTATATATAGAGTAAATCTTTAAAAATCTTCTCGGAGCTTTTCAGTCAGGAAAGCTGAAATTTGTGTGGGAGCAGCCTCAGATAGTGTAAATTTAAAGTTGTGAAAATCATGACCCCCAGAGGTTGAGTGGGGCCACAATGGGGGAGGGGGGTCGAAGTTTAATATAGAAATATATAGAGTAAATCTTTAAAAACCTTCTACTCAGAAACTAATAAGCCAGGAAAGCTGTAACTTGAGTGGAAGCATCCTGAGGTAGTGTAGATTCAAAGTTGTGAAAGGCATGAGCCCCGAAAGTAGGGTGGGGCCACAAAGGGGTGGTGGAGGGGTAAGATGAGGCCACAATGGGGAGTAGAAGTTTTACATTGAATATCTAAAGTAAATTTTTCCAAGTTTTGAAAATTATGATCCTTTGGGGTAGAGTGGGGTCGAAGTTTTACATAGGAATATTTAGAGTAAATTATTTAAAATTTTCTTCTCATTAACTAATCAGCCAGGAAAGCTGAAACTTGTTGGGAAGCATCCTCAGGTAGTGTAGATTTAAAGTTGTAAAAATCATGATAAATTTTTACATAGGAATATATAGAGTAAATCTTTAAAACATCTTCTTCTCAGAAAATAAATAGCAAGGAAAGTTCATTTTTTGGTGGAAGCATCCCCAGGTTGTGTAGATTCAAAGTTGCGAAAATAATGACACCCCGGGATAAGGGCTGGGACACAATTGGGGGGGGGGGGTCGAAGTTTTACATAGGAATATGTAAAGTAAATCTTTAAAAATCAAAAAATTTAGGCAGATAATTCTTAATGGTTTTAAGACTTTGTTCCTAGGTTAATTCTTCGGCATCACAAGAAGGTTCAGAGTTTAATGTAAGTTTATATCCCATATATAGACAATTGTTAAGGATCTTTTTGAGAACTGCAATACTCATCAAATGATATGACTATAAAATCATCCTGTTAGAAATAGGACTAATGATTAAAAACATAAGAATATCCAGGGGGAAATAGATGTTATTTATAAAGGATCTACATGTATCATATATCATTGTACATTGTCCAGATAGTTGTATCGTGACTCCATTAAGCTGATTTTATCATACCTATTGTTCCTCAAGTGAGCGATGTGACCCATGGGCCTCTTGTTTAATTTTCATGTGAATATAAATATAAAGCAAATATAGCAAATATACTTAAGAAGTTTGCATTGTACTGTTGAAAGGAACTGTCTTAGCCAAAAAATAATAATGATAATTACGAAAAAAAACTAGAGTAGAGTTTGTTGCAAATCAACGAGTGAGTAAAGCTAGATTATTTAGTAGAAAGCAGTGTTTTTACACCAATGATGAGTAACTAATACAAAAATATACAACATGATCTAATATCTTTTGGTATGACTTAACAATGTCCGTATGATTTTAAGAACGAATTGACGAAAACCTAAACGATTTCAAGAACGGCTTACCAAATACGACGGTGTTCAAGCATGACTTAGCAATTATCGAATTCATTTATGTACAACTTAATTAAACAGCATATCTAAACCCGGAATGGGAAATTAAATGTACTGGGAAAATCAATTTCCAACGCTAATTTCTCTGCAATGTATCATCCAATTTTCAAACGGTTTTTAGATCCAAATAAGGAAATCATCGCTCAGAAAAGAGTTATTATAAAATACTTAAGAAGCCTCCTGGCCCTTAATTTGAAGAACGAGTCCCTTTTTCCTGAATCTAATTAAAATGTCTGTTAAATATTAAACACATTTCGTTCTAAATGTTTCAAGAACTGTTGATCATGGTAGCGATATCAAAACAATTGTGATTTAAGGTCTGACCTTCAAACTCTTTACCAGGGTCACGAACAAAAATCTTTTAGGTAGCATATTGTTAGAACATTTTCTGAGGATTTTTTTTTCTCCCGATGCTTTTCAAAACATTTCTCCTTTATTAGATACAATTGATTAAATTTTGGGACTTGAAACTCCTAATTACGTAACATATGATCAAAGTAAGGGTAAGATTAAGCTAACAAATGTTCAATAAACATTCTATAGTTGATAACAAATTATTGCTTAGTAAAGAATTAAAGTTAAAAGAGCTAAGAGTCTGCTTAGTCCCTAATTCTTAGAGCCAGCCCCTTTTCTTTATATCATTTGAGATATCGCGTAAATATAAACATATTATGTTTGACAAGTAATCAAAAATTGTTGGCAGATTTGAAGTTATCTAAACAACAGTGTGTGAGGGGGCCGAACCTTTAACTCCTTACTGTGGCCATAAACCAAACATTTTAAAGTAGTACAAACCAAATACAATGGTTTGTAAAGAAAAGTAAAAAAAAAACAACTATTGCCTTACATGTTTTAACAACATATTTCTAGGTTTAATTATTTTTTTTTAAATTTTGCAAAATGTTTGTCAAAAAAAATAATGGAGCCATTTTTAAGGCGTCGAGCTAATGCTCGGCAGCCTTCTAGCGATCGTCTGGATTGGCAATCGTCCAAAAATTCACGCGCTGCACCGCCTTTTAAATGCGCATAAGAAATAAGTTCCTAAAAGTATTAAACGTATTACAAGATTTTTTTTCCCATTTATTCAACTAAATTGTGTACAAAAAACCCAACTTTGCCTCCCTGGTGATTGACAACTCATTGCATAAGAATAAATTTGCTTAATCAAGAAATGGCGGATGAATACAATCAGGCCTAAGTGTAAAGATTCACTAGATATTATTTTAGTTTATCGCTTACATTTTAATTGGAGACCGTGCCCGATAGAAATAACATTTTAGATGTAAATTTATTTGTTATCGGGCACGGTCTCCAAAATAAATGTAAGCGATAAACGTATCTAGTAATTTCGTTGCAAAAAGTAAACTTGATAATGCAGTTAGTTTGGTCGAGCATTATAGATAGCACGTGTTGTGGATTTGTTTGTAAACAACCATACCATAGGAAATCTTGTTTCAAACTTGAATTGAAATAAATAAATGTATGTTTTATTATTATAATTAGGGACACACTGTTAATGTATTCAAATTATGAACCTATGAAAGTTGTTCAAAGACTGTTTGAAGCAGAAAGAAACAAATTATTTTTGAACTTTGAAATTTCTTCGATTTTTGCAATTATGATGAGTTATTGTATTAAAAAAGCACCACTACCTATTTTATAAGAAAATATACCGATTTGTGTTTTTAAAGCAGCAGAAAACATAATTCAAATACTTTCTATTCTAAGTCTAATATCATTTGATATGACTATTAGTACAGAAATTCAAATTATTGGTATCATTCTATATAATAGAAAAAAATGTCAGCTCGACGCCTTTGTGGCCGTTCCGGCCTTTGATTTTTTTTTTTACCTCGGCCGAGCTTTAACGTCTTGTGCACTAACAATATTTTATAACATTGCAGTTCATTTACAGAATTTCATTTACAATTTCCTCAAAATTTCAACTTTCTATCATGAATAATTTAAGAGGATTTGCGTGGATGAAATGATGTTCAAAATATCATTTAAACGTCAATATCCTAAGCTGGAAGAGACGTAATCAAAAAATGTAACAACAATCATTTATCCCCATTTTATTCTGCCTTCGTACATGATCAGTTCTATATCATGTCAAAAGTTTAGTTGCTCAGGAACGATCCATTATTAAGATCTTGTGCAAACAAAATTTTAAAAAAATCTCAATTGTTGATTTTATAAACAATTTGAACAATTCTATGAAAAAAAATACAAAGTTAAACAAAGTTAAACATAACAATTTCTTGGTTCTGGGGACGCCAGTTATTAATACTTAATATGCATATATATATATTTAGGTCTATCATACAGCAAAGATTGGTTGTTTAACTCTAAAAAAAACCCCAATAAGATATCTTAGATATTAAAACAGAAGAAAACGTTTTTCACTGTTAAAGATTGCATGAACGCTTTAGATCAGATTTTAAACATTTTTTTTATGACGACTAGAAATACCCTCATTAATACAAAGTAAACATATTTTTACTTAAAGTCTTTCATCTCTGAAAGATTCGACAACCTCTTTAAAATTAGATCTATGATCCGTTCTTTCTTTTTTTATCTGTACATGTAGCAACGGGAAGATCCAAAGAAACACCCACTTGAGGTTACCTCCCGGTGAACTTTGTTTAGACCAATGAAATCGTCAGTTCCTCTCTTACGTGTTTTGGAAATTATGTCAATACAATCCTTAGATTCCCCCGATGGTGTCTCCAGCTTGAGGATACCAAAAGAAAATCTGCCAGTTCTTCGTCATACAACTCCATTTTTGTTTTGACCCTAAATTACTGTTTCTAACTTTTGCTCTGAATGACTTAAATAATTCACCAACAATCTTAAATGAAAGTTCACTAGAAGGTGACGCCAAACGGGGTTTCTTCAGATTGTGGCAATATATAATCAAGAAGCGAATCATTTTTTTTTTTATTTTAATCAGATTGAAAAAATTAAGACAATTCACCGACCCATTTTTTATTTAAAAAAACGGTAGGAAAGAAAGAATAATTAGAGAGAAAAAGAAACCTTACAAAAACAATAAGGTCCTCCTACAGAAAAAAAAACCAAAATACAAATGATTTATTTTATTGCGATAATTACCTGCATAATATTTCACAATGCTCTAATTTCGTAATTAAACTTATAAACAATTATGAACAATTACGTTGAATATTAAATAATGTTTTAAGTCAATAAAATAAAGCAATGATTAATTAATAAATATATTGTAAATAAACAAATATGTCACAATGATTATTTTAACTTTAAAATGCTCAAATAATTGCATTATTCAAATATCTTATCTTTTAATTGTAAGAAATAAACTAGTTTGATCGGGTTTGAGAATGTTTTATATTTACATCCCTTTTAAAATTTGCACTATTCTATAAAATAGTCAGTTTTTTATAGTTAAATATAATTACTATTTTGATGTTAAGCGAAGTTTATTTCGAAAAAAAGTGATGCAAAGATGGGTTTGCTGTTTGATATGTCTGAGGATTAAAGCATAACTTGCAATATGTCATGATCTTTAAATAAACTATCTTTCTAAACAAATGTATTAATATTTTCATAACTTTATTCTGAGAAATGCTACTGTAGTAACAGCACAAATAAGTTGTTTCTGGTGAATTACCTAACCAATTTTGACCATATATACTGGTTAGTTATGTAAAGTCGTTATTTTCATAATTTTAATTTGTATCCGAAATAAAAGAATATCATATCATTAAAAAGACATTAGGATACTTTACAACACAGTTAAACCGGAAGCGTTAACTTGATTTCTTTATTGTATGTATACATGTACATGCATGTGTAAGGTATATGTCAAAAAATCAAAATAAACCTGAAGTTCCTTATTTATTAATTGCTAAATCTTGTTCAGAGAATTTCTATTAAAGTGCATGCACGTTTTACGAAAATGTTTAAACAAATGCGAAACGCACGAATTTAGAAAACGTAGTATCATTATCATGGAAAAGACATAATCTGCAGGAATATACACTGCTGAAATTTTATTTTAAATCCTATGAAAAACATATGATTTTTAAATACCAAAAAAAATAAATAATAAAAAATAAACAATGGTCATGTTTAATGCAAAGTTTAATAAAATAATTGGTTAAATGTTTACGGGGAATCAAATGTATTATTTCATAAATACAATGTGATAAAATAATCATCCTACCTTTACTCATCATCGCCAACAATCTGCTGTGGTAAACTCCTTTACAAAATTAGTGTAGCAGATGTGCATGTTGTACAAGCATATCGATTATTGATTTGGTGTTTTATGCAGTCGTATTAGATGGCTTTTATTATAGATAGATCAATAGTAAAGTCTGGTTGTCATGGATGAGATGTATAAATAAGTCAAAAATTGAACAAAATGCCTAACTCAATTGTCTATATGACGAACTTCCTATTTATTCAAATAAGAGGCTCCTTACAGGTATTACATGACTGGCATGGTGTTTTCAAGTCAATATTCAAATCGACGACCTTTAAACGGCATTTAAATTTGATTTCAATTTCCCCTATGCTTTTTGTGGTTTGTTTGTTTTTACTTGCAAGTCCTTTGTCATATGGTCGTAAAACGATTTTTCACAGACATATCGATTTTGAATTGACGCATAGTACCCTAATGCCCCCAAAAAGATAAGTTTAAATATTGAACTCAGGCTCATATCTCTATTGATAGATCAAATTCATTCAAAATCTTTACCCAAAAAGAAACAAAAAAACCCAAACAATTGCGTTTTTATCACAAAGAACGAAACAGCAGATTGTTACCGTACGTAGTTAATCATGCAGTTTCTATTATTTGCCTGTCCTCTCAATTGTACTTCTTGGAATGTTGTAATATTTAGAGTAAGAGTCCCCTGATGTAGAAAAAATACAAGACGGAACGAGATGAAAGCTACAGTTCGAGCCAAGCCCTGCCCTATATCTCTCTTCCAGTAGGAACAATTATTCTAAATGAGTTCTGCTACATGTATTTCTAGAGTTATGTAACTGAGTGAAATTTAAAACAAATATGATATTGGCATGAAAAATAATACAGATAATAAAAGTCAGAGATTGGTGTTTAGAAAATGACCAATTCGTTTACAGTATTGAAGACCATCAATTACATTTCCTCAGTAAACATGATTCGTCGTAGTATACCGTTACATGCCACACAACATAAATTCAGCTCTGTCTTTAAATATTTTATTTCATCTTTTAAAATATAAATGTATAATTGTAAATCTCTGGCAATCTTCTGCTTTTTAGCTCATGAAAGATGAAAGCTCAAGTGAGTTTTTCCGATCACATTTTGTGTCGTCAGTATATCCGTCGGTCTGTCCGTAGACTTTTTACATTTTCAGCATCTTACAACTACTGGGTCAATTCCAGCCAAGCTTGGCACAAAGCACCCTTAAGCAAAGGAAATTTAAAGATGTGAAATAATACTTTTATTTAAGTTTACAAAATCAATTTGTTTTAAAAATGTTTCAGCCCTTAATAAACTGATCAATCGAACAGAATGTGTTCCCCATGTTTTGGAAGTAAGGAGCGATATTTGAACTCAAATATTTCCCTAGCTACTGCAAGTAAAAAGATTTATGTATTTTGACAACAGATCCAAGTTAACATAACGCTTTGATACATGTGCAGTCGATAACTTCGTTGTCACACTGTCTAGGATGGGGCGGGGGAAGGTCTTCCCAATGGCGCTAATAGCAGAAATTACAAATTTAATTTTTAAAATATCGCAGTTCCCCGATATACTTTTTTGTGAACAGTGCATTTCAATAAAACGGCGTTTTTGCGGATCTTGTTTTTCCATGTTTACATGCTCACTTAGTGATCTTGGTTCTGTTGTCCGAAGTCTTATGACAATAGTTTCCGTGTTGACCTTTTAAGGACTTTTTTAATTGTTTTCATGACCGATTCGTCAAACCCTGGACAAACGGTATTTCTCGGGGGGTATCTTCCAAGCGGGGTTAGGCAACAATAACGATATTTTTGTCAAGGTGCAGAGGCCACTGTAACACTTTTCGGAATCAAATTTTACGAAAAGGCATTATAAAATCATAAAACTTTTTTTTATTATATACTCTAAAATATATACATCAAAACAATGCTGTTACATTCTTTCCAAGTTTTGAGGATTATCAAAGCTGCCAAGTAACATCGGATCTTTAAACTAAATTCAACTTTGTACTCAACAAAACGGCGACTAGAGTTGACGATACAGGGAATGTGTGCCAATGACGAACTAACAGTCCAAATATTGAATATACCTAAGCAAAAAGTGTCACCAGTACAATGTCTCAAGACAGATTCCTCAGTCAATTATGGAAGCACATGCCTAGAGAAAAAAAACTAAGCAGCAATCCTTATCAGTCAGCCATTACAAACCAACTTTTAACAGCTCACGCAGCAGCAAACATTAATATTTCAACAGAAAGCGCCATACCAAAAGACAACTCGCTTGAAGCAACTTTGCAGGATACACAAGAACTGACAACCAGACAGGAAAAAGCAACACAAGTAACAACCTCATCCGATTTCACAACTCAGACAGCCCCGCAAGACATTCTTTCGTGTGAAATATTAACTCAGACAGCCCCACACGAGATTCCCACTGGCGGATTTAAGGGGGGGGGGGGCGTGGAGGGCGCACGCCCCCTCCCCCCCCCCCTCCCCCTAAAATTTTCAAAGTATGCATGACTGTAGATGATTTGATAAATTTTACATAGAAAAGTTAGCATTTTGTGTTTCACTTTATTTATAATTATGCCTTACTCAATATTACACCTCATTGATACACTAGCTGTGCTGTGCTGACTGTAATTCTGCTGCTCTATAAACATATTTAAACATCTAATCCTAATGCATGTTGACAGGTTCTGATAACAAACCAATTAAACTGTGTTTAAAACAAGCAGTGTTGGTCATTTTATTATGGTGGCTGCATCAAATTCCACAGGGCCCTGAACTTGGGGCTTCGACCAAGAATCGACTGGAAATCCCAGCAGTTTTGTTTCAAGTGTAGACTGCGCTGTCATTTCCATATTGCGATGCAAGCAGACATTTCTGAATAACTGTATATTTTTTGAATTTTTTTCTAGGTAAATAGACTATTTTAATATAAGAATATTGAAGATTTTATACATCAGATATTCCTAACAGCTAATAGGGGGTCTGATACCGTAACGTCATTAGAATGTTGTAACTTCGATAACCAATTTAATTTTGGGAGTTCATAAATGCCTGAAATATTTTGTTTTTAATCCAATACATGTATTAGGTATAAGTAACAATATGTGTCAAATTGTTATATACTTTTGTGTAAAGTGTACATAACTGAAAAAATACCACTATTTTGAGCCTGGTTTTACCTTCAAAATACACGAAAAACCAGGAGCTTCCGGGTTTCGCCCACTGGGCCCCCACCAGGGCTTTGCCCTGGACCCACGGGGGGCCTCAAGGCGGCCCCTAGACCCCCTGCCTCAATAATTTTATCCACGCCCCCCCCCCTAACTACAATTCCTGTATTCCCCCCCTGATTCCCTCATCTGAAAACTCAACTTAGATGGCGCCATAAGAGACTCTATTGTCCGAAATCTCAACCTAGACATCACAACAAGAAACACCTCGGGTTAAATCTCAATTCAGACAATACACCTAGAGACGCCCTGGTCTGACATCTTAACTCAGATTGCATCTACCGAGACTCCCTTGTCTGAAATATCAAACAGACAGCACCACTAGAAAATACTTCCTTAAATTTTGGTTTGTAAAGTTCAATGCTGATGGCAATCAGGGTAATATATTTTTGAACTGAGCTTGCAAAAAGCTAGTATTTCAATAGATGAATAAATTACAATAACAAACTGTCAACCATCTCAAACCGAAAAACAATTTCAAAGCAGAGCAACACGGACGTCCAAAAAAGATAGAGGAAGTATCAGGTGCCTAGGAGGAGTAAGCATTCTCTGACCGGTCACATCCGCGGTGTGCTCTTTGTCGTAATCGGGGGAAAACCCCCGGAAAAGTCCGTAGAAAATTAGGTGATTAATCATGGTCCAACAATTAGTATACATTTTTGTATGTACGGATTCATTATCATTAGGCTAGAATTAAACTTAAACCTAAAAATAAATGATATCACTATTAAACTCACATCAATTTTAGTAATAGTTTCAGCAATGCGTAAACCATTTGGAATCTTAACATAAAGTTTCAGCACACTGAAACCTATCGGAAATGTTCTGAAACTGATTGATATTTCCATTATTATTTACACAACTTTTCACACGATTCAAATTTAGTTTCCGCATTGAGGAAACCATCAGGAATCTTAGACTAAAGTTTCTGCTGACTGAAACCTAACGGATACTTGCTGAATCGATATAATGGTTTCCGCATTGCGGAAACTTTACATGAAACTTCAACTTCAAGTTTCAGCAAGGTTTCCAAATAGTTTCAGTTTTGGTGAAACTTGGATTTTTCATCCAGTGTACATCTGACTTGGATCCGCCAAACCGTGTCCACAACCCTATTTTCATTTCTACTATTTCGGGCTTGTTTATGGAAAATGAAAGTATGCTTTTCATTAATTTCACAATAATAACTCATCAGTTTAATTTCAATAAATATTATACTTTACGGAAATCATCTCGCATGTCTTGAAATACCAAATGTGGAAGCAGATATTCTGGTGCAGACATTTTGTAGTTTGTAGTAGCAAAATGTCTTAATTTATAAGACTAGATATTAATCTTTTATTTTACGAAATTCGTATCGAATACACGCCTACGACTTGCTCGGTATTTGAACACTAAACTGTGTAATTGTCTAAATACCTCTTGTTTTCTTTATGTTTTTGATTATTCTTTTTTTCTTTTTTCTCAAGGTGACTATATTGTGTGGTATGAGGGTTTATCAAACAATTTAAACTTTATGTAATCGGTCATTTAAAGTCATGGTACAAATATAGCTCTGTGTTTTAAAACTTCCAGAACTTGCACAGTTATTGCCGTTTGAGTAGGAAATGCTTGTTATTTAAAAAAAACCGATTATTCCAAAGACGTTTACAATAAACAACACGGAATTGTTAAAAGAATGACTTGAAAATATAACAAAATCTTTTTAAAATGTCATTAAGCCTTCGTGGTTTTCTCAATCTGTACTTTAACCTATTTTAGAATTATGGTTACTTTTTTATACGCAACTGTTTCAATAGTGCAAAATACAGCTATAATATTTGATAAAATATGTTGTAAAGTAAAATAACAAAGTGCAAATGTTTTCCAAAATAGCTTACATCATTGTTTTCTTATCTGATTATTCACATAACATAATTTAGAGGTAAAAGCCATACCTTCCTGAACAAACGTATACTATTGAGAAATTTAAAGCTAACAGGTTATCAGATATATAATGAACCTCACCGTGAATATAAAAAGATGGAAAAACCTCTAGTTTTGAAAACAATTAGTCGACTAGTTTATTTCGGCTTTCTGTACGATTCATAAGTAAGCTTTAAGAAATTTGATGTAAAAAATAAAAAAAATAAAAAAAAATCAAACATTTTACTCACAAAAAAACCCAAGAATTTTCTTTTTATATTTTTTTTCATATGTTTTAATGTCCAATTTAGATGTTTTTATCCTTGTCATCAACGATCGCAACATACACTAAAAAAGAAGTTAATGAAAATGAAGAAGATAGGCATGCACATAACTATTTTTTTTTATTATCAAAGTATAATAAAACCATAATATGCAGTTTCAAAAATAATATAAGAAATGATTATGAAAATTAGAACTAAATAAATATATATATACATCAATACTTATTATTCGTACTAAAATCACAGCCGAAACAAGATAAGTGTAACATAGTCATATCTAGTTGTAAAGCTTGCATAATATATTTTTGCTCATCCTAAAAAAAGAGTCATAGTGAAAATAAAAGTGAATCTTATTCGTGAATTTACAATCAGTTGCAAATGCAATTTGCATCAGAAAAAAAGTTTACTTTAAGAATGACGTTTACTGTCAATGAAAAAATTAATCCATTGATGAACCAAGCAAAATAACATATCGTTCGTTTTAAAATAAACTAGAAAACTGACCAGTGAGGAAGGGCCCCGCTATGACAATTAATATAGAGAAGTGAAAAAAACTTTGAATTCCATCCTCTTTATATTAGCAAAGATGGAAAATATATGCCCGGCATAAGATGTAAAGAACTGCAATACATATAAGGTGGTAAAAAAAGGTGAAAAGTATAAGTAACAACTGTATTTTTAAACTTTCAAGATAATTCCTGAATGTCCAAAAATCTAAATAGTAACCTTGTATCTGCATAAAACAGGGATAACCTCATGTCTTATATAAAAAAAAACTAAATTAAATGTGTATTTAAAAAAGATTTAAACAGGTGTTTTATGAAATGCAAGCCTTCAGTGAATGCAAATACATTGTATCACCCAGGGTTGACCTCAACTTCAAAACAAACATCAGCAGACAAAGGTGTTAATTAATCTTCATATGACAGATAAAGATAAGCCTCTAAATTTTCTGTAGCAGGCAAGATAATTAATCCCAGGGCATTAATTGCTCTGCTCTCTCGTCCTTTTCTTCTAAATTTACAATAAGATTTTTTTTTCTTTCAGAAATGACAGAATGGGGTTATTATCTGATAACCTGTTAAAATCAATATCTTAATACATGTATATATCTTGATTTTAGAATTCAATAAAATTATCATAAATCATTGTATACGTTATTTTAACCAAAATAAAGTATGAATATTATATTTTAAATCCATATTTCAAAGAATGTACACAATACTACACATCATTCAAAATTGACCTTAACTTCAAAACAAAGTTCATTTGCAGACACAGGCAGTGCAGTAATTAATCTCAATGTGACAGATAACGATAAAGCTTAGGATTTTCTTCCTGTGGAAGGTTAATTAATCCCAAAGGACAAATATTGCACAGCCTTCCAAGTATACAGGGATGGTAACATTCTCAGCAGTTATCTCTCGTTGCCCATTCATTCTTATGCATAGTTAAGGAATCTTCCCCACCACCCCAGCTCCAAACCAGAAGACATAGAGAACCAAACTTAGCATCAAAATATGTACCATACCAAATTTGAACTTGATTGGGCAACCATAAAAAAAGTTATTAGTCAAAAACAGAAAATTTGTGGACGGAAGAGTGACAGACGGACAGACAGAAGGACGGACGGACAGAGTGATTACTATAGGGCACCCGCAAATCCTTGCGGGGCCCAAATAATAATCGATAAAATCAACGTCAATCAGTACTTCAGTACGTTGGTTTTGTTATAGGATGTAGTGGAGAATGGACAGCTATCGTTAAAACTGGTGGGACAGAAATAAACGGAAGTAAACGAGATCTTGTTGATCGTCTAACCGCCGGAGATGAGATCAGAATTTCATTAAACAATTCTATTTTTCAAACATCGATACAGTCAGCCACTTTGACTGAAAACGAAAACGTTTGTGTTCAAACAATTTTTCTACTTGGTCGGTCTGCATACGACGAATTTAGTGGCGATCTTTACTGGATTTTTTTAATCGTATGTAGTACTGGTCACGCACATGTATCCCGCTGGTATGTTGGCGAACATAACTCTACAGGCAACGCAACACTTGTAGTTGATATAGTATGGTTTGTAAGGTACGTATGAGGGTATATTTTAATACAATGCATGCCACTAAATTCCCTAATTAAACGAGCCGATTTGATAAGTCAATATAACAGTGTAGGGATTAGATGAGTTGCGTAAATCGAGCCCGATACGTCAGTATTGAAAGGAATTAATTTAAATGTTTGCGTTACAAAAAGGTTTACATCATGTAACTAAAAATTACAATTGATCATCAGTTCAATATCCCTCTCCAACGGTAACTACTACATCATTACATCTTTTTAGAGTCTATACAGTTTTTGGCCATCTCAAGATTGGAATCCTATTACATATATGTAAAACTGTTATAAGGCTTCACGTAGCTTATAAAGGAAATATTTAAATATTTTAAAAACCCACGTGTTCTCTTCCAATATTCTGTTCACACAGTATTCACGTTTTATCACGTTCTGATGGATAAGCTTTCAAGTAGTTTTGAGGTTCCATGGTCTTCTTTAAGCTCCAAAGATTGCCCCTGCTCGGAAAATGTACATGTACTTTTATTACATAAACTACTTTCAACCTGAATTTACTTCAGACTTACCAACAGGATTTCCATATAGAGACTATCTGAAAAGGAGAGAGTGGTGGACTCAGATAGTAGTACTACATACCTGAATCAGGTTTAAAATGTTCTTTGCGCAATACAATAAATAGCTTGTGGGTGTGCCCTAGGAGGACTGAAGCATCTGTACCCAAAGTAATCAATTAAATTATTGATTGGCTGACCTTGGTATCCATTATTAATTTCTTTTTCTTTTGATAAATAATTTAAAACTTGGCAACATAATTTCATGTTTCTTGATTAAGAATAATCCATATTAATAAATGCACCACTACTTTAAATCAATGCTGTAGAACGTTCATACCTTTCACTACTTTTAAACAGTACATTGCAGTAGTCATCATCACATGTGTAAGACTTTTTTTTTTATTATCGACGCCAATTCATTGTCAATATTCTTGTAAGTCTTTCTTTTTGTTTACCAACCTAAAGATCATTAAAATCGTAAAGTGCTACCGTCAACATTGGTGTTTTTATTTCATTTTTTTTTTGGGGGGGGGGGGGGTAGGCTCTATATACAGGGGGTACACATGAATATCTATCAACGTCGATGTCAGATAATTGGCGGATGTAGGGTTCATCAACAACTCATTTTTTACCAACTAATTAACATCACCATAATACATTTTACTAACTTAGTTGTTCAATTGTTCAATATTGGACTTGTTCTTGGAAATCTTGATTTTTTTAAATCGACCCCAATGAATTAATCACCTCCCCGGTGTACTAACAAATAAGGTCGTCCTGTTTATTTTACCACTATCACGTTCCTCATTCATCTCCAACAAACTCCTTTTTTTCACACTTGTCCTTAAACTGCAGTTACCAATTTTTATAGCAAAACAGAGAAGTTGTTTTTCGTAATCTTGTTATGAATATTCTATATAGTTGAATTTATAACTTTTGTGCAATTGTAAACCTGGAAACGAGTACGACTTTTTTTTCGGTACTTAAAATTGACACCGATAGTAGATCATGTCCATTCTCGAAAACAACAAGAAATACACTGACATCTCGAGTTCGAAATACGCATCTGGTATGATTCTTGTCTGAATAAAATGTATAGGACAAATATAATAACCTACATTTTAATGTAGATCATGCGCTGCTGAGAAACCTGTCTACTGTAATACGCTGTCCGGGGTTCGAACATATGGAGACAATTTTCTAAAACCTCTGCATATAACTTTCCAAATAATGTCAATTGGATCTGGCAAATTGCCTCAACAACAGGCGATGTCGAAACAGTGAGGTATGATATTGGAAGCATCATCAACAGATTGAGCTCGAATGACAAAGAATCCATCACGTGGTTTGTTGAGTCTAGACCCTGGTCAAAGGTACTACCACTTCTAACTCTGGCATTGCTACATATGGATCTAAAGCTAACCTGATTACTTCTCTACAACGGGGATCTCCGCTTCGTTTAGTTGTTTATGAGGAAGACAACTCTTACCGTATCATAGAAGCAGACAATATAGGCATTCAAAACTCGGAAGTTGCAGTACAGTCTATCGGGTATATCAGCGATGAAAATGGAAGTGGAAGAATTCCGAGGCGGTTTAAGTCCCCTGCCTACTGGAGATTTACTTTGACGTCAACGAATGGAAACCAGCGGGTGGCCTGGTGGAAGGTTGGGGAACACTCGTCACTTCCGGCTACCATAGAAAATTACCAAGTGGATTGGATTGTAGGTTAAGATCCATTGTTTCAATTTTATTGATACTTTTGGTACTTTGTGAAATGTTCACAAAAGTATTTAGATTATAAAAATATATGCATATCTAACATGTTTCATTATTGTTTTGCTCAACATAACTAATGTACTCGACTCTATTGCATGCATTTATATCTATTCAGTCACGCAATTTTAAACAAGCTTCTTTCTATTAGTGATTGATATATTAACATGAAATCAACTGAACATAAATATAAAAGATGTTACATTTTGCAATAACATTTTCCTTGGGTATGAATAAATATAATATTGTTGTATAAAACTGTATATTACAATCTGTTTGCTTTGAATTACTTCTCTGGATAAGCTTATATTTGTGCCACTACAAAAATACAAAAATATATATTTTTCCAACGAAAATTACGCACATGCAGTTTGCTGCCTTTTAAATTCAAAACGAATAATAATACAAATGTATCATATGAACCATCATGTAGTCACTTTAATGAAATATTATTACATTGCTTTTTAACATTACAATTAAATTTAACAACATCGCACTTTTGCCTTTTTTTAAACGAGGTAAAGCCGCATCAGACCAATTTGACCAATATTCGTTACGTTTTTCATTAATGAAATTAATTATCACATGGATACTTGTAAACGTCTCTTGTTTTATTTATGGCCTTCCTTATCGATATCTTAAAAGGACAATACGCACCTTTTTGATTTGTTTTGCAAATAAAACAACATGTTCTTATTATAGTTTAATGTCCGCAAAAGACATATGACTTGAAAAAATAAAACAATCTATGCGAACTTTTTTTCGTTTGGTATTTATTTTTCAGAAACTTATAATGTATACAGTGTTTCTAAAGCGTAACAACAAGGTGTTTTAACTTGGTTGCATTTGGCAACCAAACATTAATAAGGTCTTTACACTTTAATTGGCCATGAACCAGGGCCAACAAAACAATACTTTTATTTACCCTAACGTGACTGACTCAATAAAATCCCAACGACTAAAAATTTCTATCATATTAAAGAGACTTTTCTTTCTTTTTTAATTTAAATGTAATTTTGGCAGAACCATATCTTGTTTTATTTTACAGCCTTTGTTGTAAGCCTTGATTATCAACTTGAGCAAAGAAAAATTGGCTTCGAAAGAAAAGTTGTAGTCGCCATGTATTCTGAGTTTACATTCGTGTAAAGTAACCCTTAATGCAATATTATTATAATCACCCAGGTCATAAGTTGTTGTCACAGCCTTAGTTAACTCAATTAGTGATTGAAAACTTTCGATTGTATTATATTTAGTGGGTTATAAATACAGGTAATGCTACAAGACTTAGTATTGAAAATAACAACCGATGTTTATGGCATTTGGTGTTTATATTACAGCTATTAGTTGGTATTTTGTAATCATTGTGGTTAGCTAATAATGACTAAGCTATATTAAGGCGTCCATATAAAAATAGTGATATTTATCACATTTAATGTTAGCCTTTGAATAATCTTGATATTCAGTTCCAAAAAAATGTTACACAAAGTGATATCGATATACAAATTAGAAAAATTTGTTATTGAATGGGCAAAGTTTTATTCTCTTGGGAACACCGTGCCACGTGATGCTGCTAACAATAGATGATTCAGGAATAATACGGAAAAAATGCAAAGTGCAAGGGCTTTATTGACATGAACAAATATGATTTTTTTCTGTTTCTAACTTGTAAACTAAAAATAACAAATTCCGAAAAGTGCTGCGAGCTTGAAATATTCAAGTAAGAACAATTATTAAATTCAAGTGTATGAACAGCAATTTGCAAGGAATTTCCACAGTTAACGCTTATTTATATCATATACGTAGCGATTTCATACAACTCAAAACTCTTTTAGATGTAACTAGACTTTGACCCGTGCGAACACAGGTTGACATTGCATATGATATCGGGCATTTACGAAATAAATACATGGACACACCGTATTGTTAACATTTATATAACCAAACTTTAAACCTACAATAATGCTATTAATTTTACTACACTCTAATTAGTTAGAATAGTCTAACTGTGTCTCGGGACAGGCCAACACGACAGTTAAAATTCATCCCATATACCCGTAATAATGCAAACAATTATAGAGTCGCTCCGACACGATTTTGGATAAAAATAATGCAGCTGCATTGAAAATAACACTCACATTATTCATAATAAACCATTTGAAGCTGTAAAAACCTCTTATCTAGAATTTTAATTCATATACAACATTTTTTACCGTCGTTTTTACTCGCTTCGAACTTACACACCATGTTTATATTAAATGCACAGCATAAGAGTTATCTCCCGTATTATATTTCCTTTGATGAACATAATATATGACACATTTTCAATGAAAATTTACACGTATTTGTAATATCGTTTCTGAGTTTATCCATGGAAATGCGATATTTTGGAAACATAAACTAAATGGTCTTCCGTGATATAGCGTAAATGTAATGCGCATGCGCAAGATTGTTAAATCCAAAATATCCAGATGATTTCCGGATTTTTTAAAGGGATTTTCGTTAATTATTAATTAGCGATGCTTAATAAAGAAAAAAATAAAAACAAATTGGCAATCTTGAAGTACCAATGATTAAAATATATAAACCAAAAGACAGTACTATTCCGATTTCTAGGTATTAAAGCCCAAAAATTTGAGTCTATCATTTTAATATAGTAGTACAGCTGGGGATACATGTATAATGGTATAACATGTACATTTTCAATAAAATTGATAAAGTGTATGCCCTTGCACTACTGCATTGTATCTGGCCCATTTCACTTTCGGCGTCACTTGCGTGAAATTCAAACACAACACTGACTAAGATCATGATTTTAATTATCATTCATAAAATAATTTTAATTATCATTCATAAAATAATTTTAATTATCATTCATAAAATAATTAAAAGCTGCGAGTTTCACTATAATGATGGTAAAATGTTGCTTCTGTTCACAATAGTCATCAAATTGTTTAAATGGGAAAAATAAATTCATATTTTGCATTTATAAGGCAAATTATGAACCTTTTTTGCTAGTAAATAAATAATAAATACTTTTTATAAATGATCATGTTAATTATAATTATAGTTAATATTTCTGTAATATATATAGAATGCAAGAAAAATCAATATTTATCAATAACTTATCATATGATAATAATCAACTTGACAAATACTATAAAGATTGCACTTCTGTGACTAACTGTTTAACAAGCCTAGTGATTTTCAGTATTATTCAGTCATGATGTGGAATTTTTGGAAATTGACCATTCTTCTTGCACAATACATGTTGCTTTCTTCTTTTTTATATATTAAGTGGGAGTGCAGTTGATAGACAATCAATGCCTGAAATGATCTATATTTATCAATTTCAAATTTAATTTCATTAGGTATCAATGAAAAAATTAATTTTATGATAGGTTACATTACATATTAACATGATTTAAAAGAAATTAATCCAAATATACATGAAGTAAGTGAGTAAAAGAAATATTTATAGAGTGCCTACTTTTTATTACCATCCCCAAAAAGTGTCTCCAGTGGACCATTCACTGCTTAAATAACCCTGAAAATGAGCGATATGTCATATCTAGCAAACTATTGTGTTAAACCTAACATGAACAATTTTCACAAGTATTGTGCATACTACAGTGTAATAGCAGTTTTAGTTTAATTTACATCACAACAGACATAATCAGATGTTTATTCTTTAAAATGTGGGGAAATTCTGTTTGAACAACACTTTCATTTTTTCTATTCATACATGTAATCTTCATAAGTTAGGGCTAAATGAATTAACACATTTCGATTTACATAAACAACAATACAGGCTTGTCTATATTCAATCCATATCCTCACAGTAATCTTTGTAGTGCTAGCACACACAGTGTTTGGACGTTCCATTGTTTACATCTTCTTTGAACATGGAGGAATTGCAAGCTATAATATTATCGCGGTATGAGACAAGTAAAAAGCTACAATGAGACTCAATATTCTTTATTATCAAAATTAGCGAAACGCAGAACATTTACTTTGCCTGATCGAGTCACCAAACTGAAGAATTTCGCTTCGTCTCTGTTTCATCCTTGGCCTACAGTATTGAAAAATATAAAATAAAATCTAGGGAAATTACGTAATAATAAATCCTACCTTATTTAGTTGAATTTAGTTCTTTTTTTTATTTTATTTTGATTTTATTATTATTATTTTTTATTTAGGTATATGCCGATTCCCGCCCTGGTTGGTTGTAAATGAGATAAATTCCCATATATATCACTGAAGTCCACATGTTTATTCTGATCACAGCTGCAAGCGCCAATGTGACGTAGTCAACCTCGACACGTCATCAGACGACTTAAGAATTTCATGATTTCGCGAGATATATAAAAAAAAGTTGATTTCAGTAATTTCAGTACACCTTTCTTGAAACAATCTATCCCAATAATTGATCATATTATTTTGTTAGATGTTTGTTAATTACCGAAATACCCATATCTCGTAAAATCTCATGAATAAAAGGCGGGGCTTATGCAAATTGTTCCAAATCACACGTGGTAGAATTCTGATACCTTCCTTAACATAGCTGAGAACATTAAAAAAAAATAATACTACTAGCACAATTTATTGCCGTTGTGTAACTTGACGTAATAATTATATGTTCTGACGTAATAATAATATGCTCAACGTCACGACATTCTAAAATTATTGATCATGATTATACGATCATGTAAATAAACATGGTTATAAAACTTGGTATTAGGTAAACCTATTTAGTTTCTCGTATATTAATTTTATCATCGTTTGCCGAAGCCCTTTTCCGCTTAATCATATACACAGCTAATAACCATTTACATATGTGTTAGAATAGGCACATTCAGAAATCCGCGCTGACTTGTTAAAAAAAAATATTGTAAGGTTTGATTTATAAAAATGATATCTATGTTTAAACGCACATTTTTAACCATTCTCCAGATAGAATTGGTTTTTTCCCCTATTGTCTACAAAAATTGTTTTTATCAACAAAAATACGAGGGTCAATTAAAGAATACGAAGACTTCTGCCATAGCTATTTCATTTCACGTCATATTATTACTTAATTTAGTAGACATAATTTAGCAATTGTTCAAACAATTTAAAATTGAAAAGCATCATATATTCCTTTATTTCTAAGAATTAGTTAGAATCTAATCCTGCAAAACATGAGGTAACGATTCATGATCAAACTTTGTGTTCTGTCAACAATAAACCATGTTATGTTGAAACTAATATCTCCATAAATTGGGCTTAAAACCAAATAATATTGAGACCTTAAATTGAAAATTGTCATATTAATCTATGTACCAAATAATGAGTGGATATATAGATTTTTTGAATATATATCAGTAACTAAAGACTTATCGTCCTTTTTAAAATTGACTTAAAACATTGACGTCGCCGGACGTCACTGCACAACAAAAAGTATTCAAAGTATGGATCTAACTCTGGAAAAGGCCGATAAAAAATGTGTTCAATGCTCAAATGTTGGTAAAAATAAGTCAGAATTTTTTTCCACATCTGTATATCACTCAAACACATTTTGTGGGGGTTGTGGTATATGTATTTTGAACACCAAAAAGTACTAAAGAGAGTAGAATATCTGTAAATATTTAATCAAAAAATAAACACCGTCATCTGACATTCAGGTATTTTCTTAAGGTAAATGAGGAGACATGCGGTGAAAAAAAACTTCGAGGGACTAACTTGTGATTTTTGAACAAATGTGAAGACAAAACACTCAGGGTGATATAAAGTTTGTATATTCTATTAACTGTGCACGCGTAATTTTGATGTCCTGTTCTCAACGTTACCGTGCGCCATGGTGACAAAACATATTGAATTTAATATCGGTTAACAAAAATACCTTTTTATCAAATGGAATGAACCTTCTTATATCAATAAAATAAATATTGATGCATAAATCATTCTGATAGTGATGACTCTAATAAAAAGTATGACATAGACAGCCACATTGTCATCGTATTTTTGATTGACCCTCGTAGATATGTTTTCTGCATGGGGTTGACGACAGAGATGTCAAAGACTTGATTACCCATGCCCCCTTTTTTCAAGATTTTTGCATTGATAAAAAAAATCAGAGTCGAATTATAGCATACACAATATAACGATATATTTAATTAAAATGAAATCTTACTAATGTTGATTTCAAAATCAGTGTTTAAGTGAATAAATCTAGCTCTTTACAATAAATTCAATTTGATTAAATCGATATATATTGAGGTTTTTTGTACCAAAAATATTTAAAAATTCATTGGTTACTTAAATTAGAAACTTAAGATAACCGGTTAAGACAACACAATATCTTTTAAGTTTTACTTAACATAGAGATCAGATCAGAAAGACAGTATCCTTGTATAGTATATATACTTTGAGTTGATAAAAAGGTTTGAATGTCGAAATTACCAATCTTCTATACTGTCAGTCTTAAATCTTTTTTCAAGTTACTACGTTTAGTAATCTTAGGTTCAATTTCAATAAATAAAAAATCAATAAACTATTGCATTCAAACTAAATATCGTTCAAAATACCATATTGAAGATTTTAAGAAATATTTCATTGGTATTTTAAAAGATATTTCAAATCTATAGTTTAAAAGCTGGGTACAGTGTTTTTCAGTGCCATGTACAGTATCATTTACTGGGCTACAGTGCTGGTCAGTATAACTGTACTTTAGTGTGCAGAGGGGATACAATGCTGAACAGAAGAAATGTACAGTGGGGTATAGTGTGGTACAATGGGAGTCATAAAATTGATCAAATTAGATTGCCAAGTGGACGGGTTATATTTGCTTGCAAAGATGAATGCGGTTGATTAATTTTATATTATTTTGTATAAACTTATTTTTAATTTACAAACCATCCAATTATTTAGTTCAGCCTTTTGATATGTCTGATTTTACATTTTATAGTACATTAAATGGAGCTTTCGTCGCTTTGTCAGTATTACAAATCAGGTATGCCGATCAATTTTAAATATTTTGAGGTTCGCTGTACCTTGAATTCATAATATGTTTTTACTAAGTGCACTTAATCAAATTTGATTTCTGAATTATAACAATCTTACAGAAATATTCTGTGTAAACCATATCCCTTTTCTACAGACAAGTTGATGTGTCTATTTAGTCTGTAAAAATATCATATTAATTAAGACATTTTTAACAACCAAGCTTACTATATTGTGCATACTGTGATTTACTTCATCGGGCATTAATTAAATTAACCAAAAAAAAACCAAAAAACCTTCAAACCAACACCAGCTAGTTTCAATTAAAGTACCGAAACCACTCAAGTAAATATCTACATGTACACTGTTATGCCGTATCAATTTAATGTTTTATATGTACGAATCGGCAATTGATTTCAGATAGCATGAGTTATTCTTAGAGAGTCGTGCTTGTTTCTTTAATCAAAAACACGATTTCTTTTTTCTGATTATTTATCATAAATTTCAAGGTAATGTTTTTTAAAACCCCGAGACAGGCAGTCATCCCATTATTTTCAAGTTTGGATGAAATCCATATAATCGTGTTTACATATGTACAAGGGGTGTCCAAAAGGTTTGTGAACACATGCATTGTCATTTTAAATAACGCCGCATTTTTTTTTTAGAAATTATTATGATGTTTCAATATGTACTTTTAAATGTGTATGTATATAAATAAGGGCATGGGTTTTTTTTACATTAAAGTTATCATTTTTTAAACGTTGTGTATATCAGCTGCCGACATTTAGTTATATCGACGTTTTTATAACCTATAGACCTTTGGTTTCTATGATAGTAATATCCCTCAATCACTCTCGGGCCAGAGGGTACAATCGCACACCCATTAAATAAATCCTCCTACAGTTTTCAAGATATGACTGTTCCTTTGGAGATCAGTAGTACATACATCAGAGTTGTGCATATTGCTCGGATTTTGATTTTGATAATTATTTTAAAAAATACCCGCTGTTGAACGTAGTCATTTTTGGCTAAATATTGCATATAGGGTACCGCATTGTACGGATAACTCTTTCTACACTCTTCAAGATAGCAAGTAAATGTTTTGCAGATCAATTTCACATATATTAGAGGTGTGTATATCGCTAGGACGGTTATTTCTTATTATTTATAAAAAAAAAAAATACCAGCTGTAGAATTTATATACTTTTTGGCTATTATTTAAAAACAACTTAGTGTTGCTTTTATGTCCGCTTTTTTGCATAAAGTCAGTTGGTGGAACATTTTTATTACAAATTATCTGAAGGCGTTTTCTTGCGCTGTAGTTTGTAAGCGTTAGGATTGTAAAGTTAGCTTTTGTAGCTATTTCTTTCATAAACGAAGCAACATATTTTTCACTCCTTCTTTTCATTTGAAAAACCATATATCGGGGGTTATCTAAAGAAACGGTTCTTTTGATAGCTAGAGGGGGCATGATTGTATTTGTCTGTCAACTTTTGAAGTGTTCCAAATGATTGTCTTAAGCCCTGATTGGTCAGAAGTTAAGGTCGTGTGAATATGATATATCAATATCTGTAGTTTTGTTTAGACTGATGATTGATAATCCTATTTTAACTTGAAGCTGTAACGGAAGACGTCCTCGGTGCTTGCAAAGTGTTCAACTCTAGTTTAATTATCTTCCGTTCATGTATATTCCTAAAATTTACAACAATCAATCGATTTTTTTAACCATATAATGTTCAAAATAAAAGGAGAATGTGCAATGGTACGTTGTTTACAATAAAGTAATGGTCGCCTTCTAACATCTGAAATAAACTGGTTGCGACACGACTTTGATCATGCGTCTTTATGTCTTAGTCAAAGGTATCCGGCCATATTGTAAACAAGCAGCACTTATATCTCTCGACCAAAAAATATGTCATGTCAACCAGTCATGAAACGCATACCCATACACCGTACACCCCAATATGTTATATCTTTTTATTGGTAAACACGTTGGATCTTAACATTGTGGATGTGTAGTGTACTGTATCACATCACATTTAATCAGTTGACAGTCTATAGAATATTGAGCGCATACCTGTTAAAAGTATCGAGCGGATAGCGTAATGGATAGGCAAATCTAAAGATCACGTGTTCAGAACCGTAACAGACGTTAAATTTTATTATTTTTTTTTAATCCAAGACCAAAAGTCGATTTTACAAGTTTTAATGCAAATTACCTATCTCCTCGGTTGTAAAATGTTCCTCTTTCTGTGCTTTCTGATAACTACAAGTAAATGACAATGGGGTTTATCAAACACTGATATATGATTGCGCCCATGAGAAAATGGTCCTTATGACGTTTTGTATAAAACAGAGAAATAACGTCATAAAGAAATGACGTTGCGTCAAAAAAAAAACTCGTCTAATAGTACAAAACAGTGGCGCTATAATTTTGTTAATTTGTTTATGAGCACGTGTCTTAGCAAAGCCCTATAATGCAGTATCTTTCATAGTAAATAAAATGAACATATTTATATTTTTATATTTTACTCAGAACTCACCATCGAATTAGATTTTGTGCTTGTTCGATACGAACAAAAGACAGCTCTTGATCATCGGCATTAAAAAAAAAACTTGTACATGCATATTAGAAGGAGAAACACGATTGAACAATTTATATTCCAGAACAATTTACATTGCGGTACTGAATCTGATGTTGAAATGATTTGAATATAAATTAATTTTAAAATTACCGGTTAAAGAAAAATTATTATATTCGCGAAGTCCGTGTTTTCGCTACCGATTATAACTTGTTGATCCGCCTGTCAGCATCTGTTTACTCGAGCGGCCGACTTTAAAATAATTTCATGTAGGTCTAGCTTTTTCATCTAAAGCCTCTTAATCTCTGACAATTCGGGTCCAAAAACAATCTTAACAATCTGGATGACACCCATAGCCTAGTTATTGCACGATAAATACTTTAATCACTGTTTATAATTTAAAAGCATTTATATATGATCACGTCGAAAAACAAGAAAGATAATCCACTTATGTAGAAAATAGCATGAGGTTCCGCATGGGGAAATTGATAATAAAAAATATGTTTAATTTGTTTTATCTGTTCAATATTTATGAGTGTTATTTTAATCTAAATTAAAGATAGTAGTGAATGAATTATTATTAAAAATATACGTGTTTAATTTATAGGTTGATACTACATGTAGATACAGTCGTTTATCAATTGATGTAGCTTGATATTATTCCAAATTGTAAGATTTTTTGTTCTGTCATTTTGTTAATTTTTTTAAATAGATAATAATAAATGAAATTTGATAAATTCATTATGAGACTAAATTCTTAGTATGAATAATAACCTTTCACTTTAACTTCATCATTTTTTGGTACAGTAGCTTACAGTTATTCAAATTAGCATATTGAGAAGAAATTATTCATGACCATGCCATTAGTTCTTTTTTTAAGTCCGTCTATTATTCCAGGCTATTTTCATTGCATCTATTTCATAAAGATTAGATATACACTCTGAAATTTTTTTAAACTGAATGATATAAATAAAGAAAATGTTTACAACTAGTAGACTAATTGTTCTCGAACAATTAGAGGTCTTTCCACCTCATTGTTTTTTATGTTTGAAATAAGATTGCTTAAATAGAATAAAGTATTTTTTCTGCGTTACTTCATAAAAAAGTGTCAAACAATTAAGTTTGCAATTTTTTATTGCTTAACCTTGACCTTTGACCTTTATGTCATTTTCATTGGACAAGGTAGACGCTTCAATACCAAATGGTCCGATGTATCTATGATTATTGATTCAAAAGTTTGTTTGTGTTTTTTATTGAATGTTCGAAACTTTCAGGTGCAATAACTGCTAGAAAGGGACTTTGGACCCTGTCGGTATGAATAGATTGAAGAAGCGTCATAGTATACTGAATACATTAGTAAAAGTTTCAAGTCTCTATCTCTAATGGTTAATTAGTAGTAGCGATAACAAGCATTTTGTACAAAAGGGGCAATAACTCTATAATTGTTACATGGTAAAGGTCAAAAGGTTATATTTTGAAATGTCTTCAGATGTCCTACTAAATCCATGAAAAAGTTTTTCTCTACCATCCTAAACAAAAGAGATCTAAAAACTCATTAATTAAGAGATTTCCAAATGACCTTGACCTTTGACCTTTATATCATTTTGTTCGGCTAAGGTAGACGCTTCCATCCCAAGTGGTCCGAAGTCTCTATGATAAGTAATAAAAAAGTTGGAAGTGATTTCATAGAAATGTAAATACTTTAAGGGGATATAACTACTAGAAGGGGGGCTCAGATCCTTTCGGTATGAATAGATTGAAGAACCTTCTAAGTGTACTGAAGACATTGGTAAAAGTTCAAAGTTTATATCTCTTATGGTTTCAGAGGAGTAGCGATAACAAGCTTTTCGTACACAAGGGCAATAACTTTATACGTTCTGGAAGTTATCGAGCAAAGGGTCATTCGGTACATAACTTTTAATGACCAATAACATAAAGAAAAAGTTGCTTCAATATCTCTTAAAACAAAAAAGCTGTCCCTGGAAAAAAAGAGAAGAAAAAAATAAAAAACATAAGAAAAACAAAAGGTCTTTCACCTGAAAGGATGAAAGACCTAATAACTATAAAATGTGGTGCCTACAGATTTAATCGCAAAAGCAAATGCAAGTTAACTTTCCGATTGTCATTTAATTGTTGCAAATATGAATTTATACAATATAAGCACCACTTTATTTTTGCCCCCGCTCTGTTTCTCTTGTTGTCGGTCAGTAATATAATTAGGCACAATAGCAGTATTATTTATTGTTTTCCCTCGGACTGAAATGTCACATTTTCATTGGATTAAACATGGCACGTGATTGCCTCATATATCTCTATGTGGGTTCTTTGAGGATTAATATTAGGCAATATGGCCGTCATTGGTCGCCGCCTCACCTACTCATCTCGATATTTCATGTTATTTAACACAGAAATCGTGTTCAGTAAGTCCTTAAAATATTTAGAGTAGTGGCCCTTTGGAATTATTTTTAAATTAGAGTAGTTGCCTTTTGAATATTGACGTCACATTGTTGTGTCTGTATCAGAATAAAATGGCAGCGTCTAAATTTGCTCAAATCTCCACAGAGGATTGAAATTGAATAGCAACAAAACATTGTAAGTAATGTGGGTGAAGCGAAGATTTTAAAAGCGTATTTGAAAGTTGGTATTGATAATTTTGAAGAGTTTAAATGAGTTTAATTGGACGAGATGTTAGACATCTTGTACATGGTTTTGTGTAGATCACCGCTATTTGTGAATGAATATGTCGCTTGATAGTCCTCAGGAAAACAAAACACTTATTAGGTTAGTTACTGACTCACTACGGAAATATATTGGGTTGATCAATCTCATAGACGACTCGGCTTCGCCTCGCCATCTATGAGATTGATCAACCCAATATATTTCCGTAGTGAGTCAGTAACTAACCTAATAAGTAATAATAGATTCTTATAAAGTACCGATTCGATCATTCAGAATAAAAATTGAAATACAATATTTTTTTCAACTCTTCATTAGTTTTAGTGCTACAAAATTGTAAAGAAAAGATAAAACATTTAATCGGCTACTTTCTCTGTGTTATCAAAATGTGTTCAAAACAGCGTACATATATAATGATATTAAGAATTTTTAAAAGCCAAATTCACTTCTGAAATTAGGTTTGCAAAACCTATTAGTGGTCTAATATTTTAATTACGTATGCAGGCTAGCGATGTACATGTACTGGTTTAGATTAGTTAAAGCTAGCATTGATTACAAGTTCGTGCAAAATATTTAACAATATCTATTTATAATCGATTTAATTTTTTTTCCAATAAAATTAGCTGTCCAAAAGTTTTGGGAGCCTGATTTTTTATATAAATATACATTTTTTGGGGAGGGGGAGGGGAATCGACCCACTTCTTTGGAAAAAAATCCTAAATGACAAAGGGTAAATACATGTAAATTGTGCGTACAATATCTAATATACATGTAATATGTAAATAGCAATCAGAATATAACCCGCTCAGTTCGTTTTATAATACATGTAAATGCATTCCGGCAGATAAGAAACTAGTAATTTTAGAGAACGCTTAAAAACATGAAAGAATTTTTTTTTTCATTTTAGAAAAGTTATTGTGCTGCTTATTTAAAAACTCTGTGGCATTTGAGCTACATATACAATTATTCATGTGTCGACAAATACCCCGTGTTACAAATTGAGCTACATTTAACTCATTGTATTAACGTGTGTATTTGTTCACAAGTAGACAAAAAAAAAAACCATGGAACAAATGAGCCAACTCATTGTATTAACATGTGTACAAATTTTGATTCATAGCATTTTACATGTAATTAAATTTAGACGTAAACTATAGTTTTCATTAAACCTATGAGCATCTAACTTGTGCCCGATTTTATTCTTTGACAAGATCATATAATGTATTGCTTCAGGAACTTGAACAATTTGGCCTTGACAAAAATAGTGAGTGCATGCATCAAAAATATTAAGAAAATACTACGAGAGAACAAAGTCTTAAGCTTTAGTGCTTGTTTTGAGATTTCAGTAAAAGAAGTGTGAGTGGAGGGGTAAATTAATCAAGGTTCACGATTCGATACCTTTGCACGTTTTCATTTCCATATCACTCCCATTAAAATGGGACCGCCTTTTTTCCACTACGCTTCAATTTTTCATACATGCAGTAAACTGTTGTCAGTTAACTTTATATAAATTATTGGTGCTCGCTATTTCTATGATTTTGAATTCTTGCAATGTAACACAAAACAATGCGTAATAAGTGCTCGCGTAAAATATAAAAAAATATACAATATAAGCAACGTTACATATTGATTTACACATAAAAAGTAAACAAAATTAACGATGTTAAGAGTTTTAATTATAGCAATAAGCGTGGGATAAAAGAAACATACGTTTCGATCCTGGACAAATTTAATTGAATTCAAAATAAAGTATATCGCATTCATATTTTGACTTAATAAATATTAATTTTGTTAACTTCAATTTTAATTCAAACACATTTACGAATTTATTGAAATGAACATGCACATGTAAATTCCTTTCAAGATGTAGTCCCCATTTAGTTTTGTAGGTGTCTATGCTAATTTTCAGACTCTCGAGATCCATGCCAAGCTTGCTAAAATTATTATTATTATTATAAGGATATATACTATTTTAGAACTTGGTGAACTCATTGTATCTCATTGTTTCTTTTATTGATACACGTAAGAGCAAAATAATCGGCTCGAATTGTCTCTCTAAGAGCGAAACATCCCGCAATTTTACTAAGCTTGCTGCGTATTTCCATAAACCGGAACGGGGGGGGGGGGTAATTGCAGCAAACACACTACTGCTTAGCTTAAAAATGCGAGTTTTCATTTAAACGATTTGATTGCAAAACTTACATTTTTAATTAAGACACAACTAGGTGTAATAATGTACTAAGGAACAAGATCAGTAAATATGAAAGAAAGTATTTTAAATTATTACGGATTAAAAAAATAGTAAAGCTACATAGATTTAAGCAAGCCATGACGAATTAAAAACGAATCAAAGTAAAATACGATAACCATTGATATGCAATCACTTAAGTGAAAATTGTGTGTAAACGTACAGAAGAATTAAGAAGTTAAAGCCAAATGAGAAAAATAAAGATCGACTTTTGGCAAAATTTATTTTTTCATATAGCATGCACAGGAATCCTATGCGCATATATTGGCACCATACATTTTTAAAATGCCATGTTCTTTGTACTTACTGATTGATAATGAATGATTTTAAAATCATTCTTTGAATTGCACTTGTACTTTATAAAATCAGTTCTTTACTAGACTAAGATATGATTTATTCAGAAAAAATGAATGTGCGTTAAAAAAAACTTCATAGTTTTCGTGACAGTAACATTTTCAATGTGCAAGGAGCCGCCCCGGATTATATAAAAAAAAATATGTATTGATATATATATGCATTATCATTAAAAGTAATCAATAAGTTATATAATAAGAATTTAATAATAATATCTTCAAAAGCAAAGATTATAACAAATAAAACAATATTATATTATATAAAATGTATCTTTATTAGAGTACTCAAGTTTATAAGCATTTGAGTTACATATACGAAAAAAGACTTTAAAAAAAATATTTTTACATTGACAATTGAAACAAAACTGACATAAAAAAAGAAAACCTTATACAAGTACACATGTAATTCTATTTACATTGACACACAATAATACATTGCGGTTTTAAAAATACGCAATTAAACTCCGTCTTTGTTTTTCTTTCATAAGCTTAAATTAAACCTGATAGTGAACATGAACCTATGAATATGTTCAAGCATGTTTCATTTTTGTAACATTCACAAAAACTCTTTATTTTGCTTTTAAATTACTTTTTAAAACTAAATAACTTTTCACAAAGTAATGGTTCTAGTCATGCATTACTTTATTTATGTAATAGTAATGAAATGCATTACTTTAAGAAAATTAAGTAATGGTAATTCAATGCCCTAATTCCTGAAGTTATGGTAATGTAATGCATTAATTTAGAATGTAATTCGCCTTAAGCCTGATATTTGATACATATCATGATATTATATTTTATGGCACACTATATTATCATATGATATTGTGTCCCAATTTTTTTATGTGATAATCTTTTATATGATTACATAATAAGATATTGTATCAAATGGTACAATATGATTTAATACAACAATGCATCATTTCATATGACACAATATCATGTGATAAAATTATATATTATATATCATCCATACTATGATTGATACAATAGATCATGTTACAACAACGTGACCAGGGATGGGGTAATTGAAAAAAGTATTTGTAATTGAGTGTAATTACATTTTTCAAAGTAATTGAAAGTAATTTGTAATTGAGTCTGTCTCCAATTATAAGTAATTGAATGTATTTAAATACATTTCAAAAATAATGTGTATTTTCAATTACTTTTCAATTACATCTCAATTATTTTTTTTCCAAGTTTAAAATATAAAATAGGTGTCTTATAATGATAATTAGATTTTATACATGTTTGGCATGGACTTTTGTTTATACAATAATTTAATGTCACATAATGTTTCATATGTTTATACAGCATAACACACTGCCCAGGGCAATAGGCAAGGTAAAGATCTGATTTTGTGGAGGTATGAACTCCTCTAATACCCAAGAACTCCCATTGATTTTAGACTTAAGGGAGTCGAAATATCTCTTTCTTGTGAATTATAGCAATTATTATATATAAACTGGTATGCTGTACTGCCGGAAGGTGTACTTTCTGAATAAACATAGTTTTAATATGTTAATAAAAATTAATTCACTATAGAGAAAATATTATTCAGAACAAAATATGAACTCAATGGTACTTAATTAATTTAATGTTTAAAGAAAATTTTTCTAGAAATGTTCATGTAATCTGATCTGAACTGAACTGTACAACCTTTCAAAACATAACCGTACATAAAGTTCTGTATATCTTAATGTTGTTAATATATGTATATGTTCTCAAAATTTAAAAGAATAAAACTAATGTATTTGAAATGTAATTAATTACATTCATCAAAGTAATTGAGAGTAATTAATTACATTTTAAAAAATCAATGTAATTGTAATTGCAAGAATTGATAAAACTGTCAATGTATTTGAAAGTAATTAATTACTTTTAAAAGTAATTGACCCCAACTCTGAACGTGGTGTATCATTTGATATTATATTTAACCATATGATTCTTTATTATGATACAGTACCGATAAGACCCAACTTAACACCAGAGTAAACCCCGGGTTTACTTTCTGGGTTTTATTTGGGTTTACTTTTTGAAAATTTGGGTCCATTCGGGGTTTACTTTGGGTTTACTCCTGGTTTACTTTGGGTTTACTCATGGTTTACTTTGGGTTTACTCGAGAATTGATTTTGGAGTGAACTATACGCACTGAAGTGTGAAGCGGACCTGTATTTTATCTTATCATCCTACTGCCTATAATTCCCGCCTCCTTGTATATTCTGAATACACATGTAGCGTCTGCTATTAGAGTATACTTCTGATCGGGGTTTACTATCTGTGTCCACTTGGGGTTTACTCTGGGTTTACTCTGGGTCCACTCTAGTAAACCCAGAAAGTAAACCCAGAGTTTAGTTAGGGTTTACTTTCTGTTAGGTTGGGCCTGATCGGTACTTTATGTGCTGATTTTACCAAATACAATAGCCTATAACACTATACAATGCTGTATCATATTCAGTGATGCAATACAATATAATATACACCGTCTTATGTAACATTATCACATTGTTTTATTATATAATGCAGAATATTATTTATCATATGATATTTAACGATTACGTTTACTCAGGGTTTGAGATTTCAAAAAAATATTTTTTACAAACTTCAATATCTGAAGTCCAAAGTTATTTTAAAAACACAAAATAACAACGTTATTACCAAATATCGATATTGATATCCATGATGTGTTTATTTGAGGAAGATATGCTCCGACAAAGGTAGAATACTATTAGAAAAGAGGAAATTCGGACTAATTTTTTCATTTTCTTTATTCTCTTAAAAACTTTTATGTTGCATTTTAATTCCAAAAGGTAGGTTTCTATATGTTTTTTCATATCATTTTACATATTGTATGGTTGTATTTACTAGTCTATAAATTTATATCACTGGCTGGCAGGCGATTGGAATTTTTTTTTAAATACATAAAATCGATTCAAGCTAAAATATCTAGAAATTTTGATCATTAACCTTATATAATGTTAATGTCAACATAATACAGACAACAAAAACAGTTTTAGGCAATTAATGGTTCGGAGTTCCTATCAGTTTTTTGTAAAACTCGATCAAAAATGGGTACAACCGTGGAAATTGACAGAAGAAATTCGGACTAAATTAAACTTAAAATATGAGCTTAAAACGATTCAGTCAAATATAAAATTAGTAAAGCTATTCGTATTTTATCATTTCCCAACCTACACATTGTTTTATTATTATTAATATTTACAAAATAAAGAAAACTTTGAAAATGGTGAAATATTTTGACAAATTTGGACAATTTTTTCGGAAAACATTCAAAGGGCACTAGTAGGTCATCGACCTAGTTATTTGAAAGTGACAAATAGCACCACAATAGTGGGGCTATAATGTAGAATAAGTAGTTTTTCCTTCCCATTAGTGAATTTTTTTTCGCCCCTGAGTACATGTAAACGTAATCCTTAATATGACTAAATATTGTATAGCATCATAGGATGCAATATCATATTTAATGTTACTGTATTGACTTATATTGATTCTTACAATACCAGTTGAGATAAACATATGATAATCCAACAATTCTGAAAATAAGATAGACGATATTGTGTCAACCCACAATACACTATCCAAGATTATTATTCATATGATATGATAAAGGTGGTCTCTTAAAGGTAATGCCTCGTCTCTGTGAGCTTTGTATTTTGTGATTACCTATGTTTTATTATGTTTAAGATAAAAATGACTATTTATTGATTCCATTTACACTTTGCCGTTCGTCTCAGTCTGTACACGTATAACACTACCACGCGAATATTACGTAACTAGTGTACATACACGTTAAGAAAAAGTCTTAAATGAATGTATAGTGGTTTTATTTGACAAAAAGCAAACTAAATACACAGTCCCAATTCGGGGAAGTCAGAGAGAGATGTTGCCGGTTCGAGAGAGTGTCAGATTTAACTTAACTTGCGAGAAATTGGTAGTTTTAAGCTATTGGGGGAAAAACAACTAGCAAAGTAAAACGAGTGTTCATTGGTTGTTAAAAATCCCCGTCATAAGGCGCCACCAGCTTGTTACTTTGTTACTACGATGCTCCATGATGTCGTCAAGCTGGTCAGTCAAGAACCCGCTACTAATCAGTGTGCTTAGGGTCAACCAAGATTGCGACAAATATTTATTAGGGTGGAGGGTCACTGTATCGTGACCAATTATTGTCATCTACATGAATTAAGCAAAGGTCTTATTGACTTCAATTAGCAGATTTATGTATACATTCTCGTCTAATTGTTTAGTTTACATTAAACTTAACCACCTTAGGGTATTTGTGTACCAATCTGGAAACATAATGTTCAAATTGGAAACAGACTGACCAGCAAGAATTGTATTACCATCATCAAAGGAACATTACATTAAAACAATACACCACAGCAATATGTAAACATGGCAGCTGTTGGCTCTCTCTGACTTTCCTTTAAAGCAATATAGTCTTTGATGGACACATACTATTCGTGATTCAATTAACATGGAATATACACCAAATAAAGATATTTACTTTACAAAAGCATTGGAAACTGATTCTGAAATTAAATATTAAAGTCAAATCACAATAGTCCAGAGAATAATATATAACGTACAATCAGTATAGTCAAAGTTATAGAATACGCAAAATATAAAGTCCAATCACCAGTGTTCGGTTATATAAATATAGACAAGTTGCTGTCCTTTAAAAAAGGACTGCAATACGTGGACCATTTGCATGTGTTTCCAACGAAAACGTGAAAGCCTTAAAATTATCACAGATTCCACCGACTCTAGCCCCCTGCTTTTAACCACTAAATTTGTACGTTTTATTACGTATATATATCTGTAGTTGACTTTTAATCTCAGAATTTAAAGGGTTCATACTTCTAAAATAATTATGATCTATATTTATGAAGATTGCATGTATAGTATCAGGCATTTGGCAAATTCTAATTTTTGCGCACATTACGTTTCGCACTACTTTGTTACATGTAACTACGTTATGCAGTGACAGCTAAATGTGTAAATCAATTTCATATTTTGATGCATCTTTCTTGAGATTTAAACTTTTATACAGTGACATAATTATTCAATCATCTACTATATACAGTCACATAATTATTCAATCATACTTAAATGCTTAAATAATTTTAATCGGGAAGTACTCTAGCCTTGCCTTCTATAAAAGTAAAGTTAGCTACATGTGTATTCGGAAAACAACAAAACATTATAAATTATGCTATTTGATGCATTCTGTAGTTTCGGCATAACATAACCTAATACTGACAGTTTATCACATGCCGATTATTTCTTTAAAAAGAATACTTTGTTTCTGTAGTGTTTACCGACAACTTTACAATTACAGCGCCTTTGAACTAATATGTGCATATATCATGGAATCCCGATCCCGATTCAGATAAACATGTGCTTGCCTGGTTCCCTGAGCTATACCCATTACGCACAGGAACCAGGCTAGCTCATGCGCAGGCTGAATTTTCCCCATAGCATCCGGTTTAACCTCGCTTATATATTTTCTGCGTGGACCTCAGGGTCCACGCAATAACAAGGGCTAATTTGTTACACACTAATTGTGAACATCAAGCGTTGACAAAGGTGCAGGCAAAACTTGCGTACATGTAACACGTCCGAAGGTGAGAAAATCCAAACTATATAGGTGATGATGTATACAGTTATATACAGTAGTAGCAACGTTATTGTTGACAAACGACACGCACGATACACGAACGATCGCACGATACTCGAACGATCATTAACTTCCTGAATTATTACGATACACGAACGATAACGATTAAACACGCAGACGAATGATTCTACATCATTAAACACGATAAATCAAAATTAATTTTTAAGATTAATGAAAGGAGTTGCTTTAACTTGTACTAAAATATGCTTGTGTTTTATTGAAAAGCGGCATGTACAGTAGCTATGCGCTGTTTGCCTTTTTTATGAGTAAACAATATTACATTAATATAGAATTCGAACACAAAATATTTTTTGTTTCCATTACGAATATTAACTTATATCATATGTCAAAGAAAATTAGGTGTAAAACAAAAGGCCCATGGGCTACATCGCTCACCCGAGGAACAATGGATATAAAATCAGCTTAATGGAGTCATAATACAAACTATCTGGATAATGTACAATAATATATGTAGATCCTGTATAAATAAAATCCATTTTCCCCCTGGATATTCTTATATTTATAATCATTAGTCCCTTTTCTAACAGGATGATTTTATAGTCATTTCATATGTTGAGTATTGCAGTTCTCAAAAAGATCCTTAACAATAGTTTATATTTGGGATTTAAACCTACATCAAACTCTGAACCTTCTTGTGAGGCCAAAGAATTGTCCTGGGGCCAAAGTCTTAACAATTATAAAGAATCATCTGGCTGATTAGTTTCTGAGAAGAAAATTTTTAAAGATTAACCCTATATATTCCTATGTAAAACTTAAATAGCCCCCCCCCCCCATTGTTGCCCCACCCTACCCCTGGGGATCATTATTTTCACTTTGAATCTACACTACCTCGCGGGGGTGTTAAGGAAGCATATGGGCAATTTAGCGTCTTATTTTGACTGTTATATTTAAAATCGTGAAATTAAATAACTATTTTGAATACGATCAAAAACTTAGTATTATCCTTTGAAATAGATGTAAGTGCAATAAAATCGGGTAGTACATTACTGCCACATTGGTGCATTATCACGTGACAACTATAAATAGCTTACGTATATTCCTTAACATAAAATGAGATAGAACAACACTACCCCGCGGTTTCCAAAATAAAATAAACATACCAAGTGAAGGCAAATCATCTCAGTTTAATCAAAACTGCTGCTAGAATCCTATGTTTTTCTTAATTCAATAGTTATTCATCCAGTTCTCGTAAAACCTTCCCAACTTTTATAAAGTTTGCACGGAAAACGGCAAGTTGCATCAAAACAACACACAACATGGGATTCTAGCAGCACTTTTCATTTTAAGCATTGATCAAACTAACGATACATATAAAATTCAAAGTTCAATTTATGCGGGGTAGTGTTGTTCTAGTCGGATTTTTATATCGTAAACAACGACAGAGGAAAGCCTGGCCGAGAAATAAAAGCAAATTTACATACCTTTTAGCGAATGATTGATAAAACTAACATCTCTCCTAGTATTTTTATGTCCCATTCTCAATAAATCACACCACAATATTTTATTAGAGTTCTTAGATTAGTTATGTTTTGAATATGTTTACAATGCTTTCCGATCAAATTCACACGGCATTCAACTTTTAATCATGATGTCATCAATGTATAAATCTACGTAATACAGTGCTGCTATCCTGAAAGTTGACAAGGATAGGATAGGATAGGATGCAGGATGCACGATACATGATAGAAATATAAAAGTTAAGTTCTATCCTATCCTATCCTATCCTATCCTGCATCCTGTAGCCAATCAGATTCGAGTATAAATTTCAGAGTTATTTTGCGAAACGAAAATTGGCTAAACAATGTATTTTCAATGTCAATTTAATACGTTTTACAAGTTAAACCATTTAAATATAATTATTATATCAAGAACGCGGTGCATAACATTAATGCGCGCTAAAATGTCGGCGCTACATCTTTGTCAATTCGTACGCAAGTACGGAGTTACTGCGAGAATTCGATGCAACATTTGACAACGTCAGAAATAGATTTCTGTATTTACTTCATTTAAATTCTGCAAATTAATAAAAGCTTTAATTTATAAACGACCAATTTGGCATTTTAAAAGATAAACATGTATACAAGAAACAGACATTGCTTCACGTTTCATATAATTTCTTGGATGCCCAATACATGCAACAGGGACGCATATTTCTGTCCGATATTAACCTGAACATATCGACTTAATAAATGTTAGCTAGCTATAAATGTTTAAGAATTCATACTTTAAATATAACTCCGAGTGGTTTAACTATAAATGATGTAAACTTCCCAAAGAAATAATTTATTTCCAGATCGTGTTTACATTTATCGCCGAACGAATCGCTCGAATAACGAGAATTACGCTCAGTTATATGTGATAAGAAAATAATTTGATAAAAATATGTGACTAAACAGTTTCTCAATAAGTGCATCGAAGTTATTTATCTGTTTTTTATGCATACATATAATTGAATCAAAAATCGAATCGCTTACCTGTTTGTTTACGTTATTGTGTCCATCCCGCGTACGATTTAATTTTACCCGAGCACAGGTAAGTAAATTATCCCGCTCGATGAATATTCGGTTTTTAGATTTAATTATTCATTTTGAGTACTACATTAATTGATAAAATCATTTTATTCTTAAATTTCGTTTCATTTAACTTGCATTCCTATATTTTGAAAGTATGGGATAGGATAGGATAGGATAGAGCTTTTTTGCAGGATAGGATGCAGGATACAGGATATAGGATAGGATAGGATAGTTTTGTCAACTTTCACGATAGCAGCACTGTACAAACTAATTTCTGAAAAAAAATTGACTTCAGTATTTTTATTTGCTATTGGTCTACGTTTCGTTGCTGAGATATTTGAATATGTACATAATAACTAAGATTTGTGATATCACGAAATTACATGTAACTCAGAATCCATATGCTTCCTTAACACCCCCGCGCTGAGGATGCTTCCACACAAGTTTCAGGTTTCCTGGCCTTAAGGTTCATGAGAAGAAGATTTTTAAAGATTTACTCTGTATATTCCTATGTAAAATTTCGACCCCCCCCCCATTGTGGCCCCACCCTACTCCCGGGGGTCATGATTTTCACAACTTTGTATCTACACTACCTGTTTTCTCACAAGTGTCAGCTTTCCTGGCTGATTAGTTTCTTAGAAAAAGATTTTTAAAGATTTACTCTATATTCCTATGTTAAACTTCGACCCCCCATTGTGGCCTGACCCTACCCAGGGGGTCATGATTTTCACAACTTTGAATCTACACTACATAAGGATGCTTCCAGACAAGTTTCAGCTTTCCTGGCCGATTAGTTTCTGAGGAGAAGATTTTTAAATATTTGCTTTATATATTCCTATGTTAAACTTTAACCCCCCCCCCCCTTGTGGCCCCAACTTACCCCGGGGGTCATGATTTTCACAACTCTGTATCTGCACTACCTGAGTATGCTTTCACATAAGTTTCAGCTTTCTTGGTCTTATGGTTCATGAGGAGAAGATTTTTGAAAATTTCTCGAAATTTCCATAAATTCCTAATTATCTCCCTTTGCAAAAGGGCATGGTCCTTAATTTTCACAACTTTGAATCCCCTTAAGCTAAGTATGCGTTCTGCCAAGTTTGGTTGAAATTGGCCCGGTGGTTCTTGAGAAGATGTTGAAAATGTGAACACTTTACAGACGGACAGACAGACGAACGACAGACAAAATGTGATCAGAATAGCTCACTTGAAATTTGAGCTCAGGTGAGCTAAAAATGAAGATAATGCATTAACTACAGAAAAATATTTACATAGAATTGATGTTTATGTTATCCGATTCCCCTACGCACGCTTATTTACGCGAGATACAAGTACAGTACCTGCAACGTTATTTTTTACAAGATAAACGATAGAATAGGATTAATACACGATATATGATAGGATTAACGCACGATATAACAGTATACACGCACGACAGGATAGGATTACCTCACGATAGATCAGTATACCCTCACGATAGGATACGATTGATACACGATAGGAAAGAATAAACGATGCCCATCATAATCATTTCTAAACGATCTTCACGAATAAACTGACATGGGCATAATTCGAAAAAGAACATGTACAAATGGAATTTTTTTTGGTAACAATTATAAATATCCAACTCTTGTTTAAAGTTGATATTAAATATATCATGAAACATTTCTTTCTGTATAGAGGAAAATGATGCATTAGAAAAGAATTATTTTACATACAAGTGGAATAAATATTTATGCAGATACACATTCCGTGTACGATTTGTAACCCGAAATCAAATATCACACGACAATAACGGATTCAATAAAAATACAACTCTGGTTTTTATTTACGTTACACGAACGATCACCCACGTTACACGAACTATTTAAAACGATTGGCTTGTCAACAATAACGTTGAACATACCACTGTATATTGTTTTTTGAGGGGCGATCAGAACTGTTTCAACAACAATTAGTTTAAACAACTTGGACAATGGGACGATGCGAACTGTAACGCCACGTATAAAGTCATGTGTAAAGTCATCAGGTAAATTAATTTTCTTAAAGTCTTTTCAATTTATTACACATATTTAAATACAAATACTTATACATGTTTTTATATATACATTTTACTTAAAATTTCATCAACTTTGAAAACTAGGCCGATTTTGCTGTTTACCGTGCCCAGTTCTTTAAATGCAATGTATACATAAAAGTATTCTTAACTAAAAAAAATAAAGGTAAGATAACTTAATATAACTGAATGACATAGCCTTGCCCTTCAGTTGACATTTAGCTGACTGAATGGTACTGAATGAATGGTACAGCTAATTCCTATGAATACTCCTCCGTTTCCATATCTTCTTCATCTTCCACCTGATATATTGATACATTAAAAGCTTGAATTATTTTGTCTATCCTACATACGTACGTCACTCCATCTGCTTGACAAGCGAATGCAATTCCAAGAGGCATCAAGATATTATTTTTTCCTTTTACATACACAGCAGATCCAGATTCTCCTTTACTGAAAAAGGGTTTGTCTTTATTCATACTACGAACTCCAAAGCAGTTGTCGAAGAAAAAAAAACCTTCTGCTTTCTCTGAACTCTGAACAATGGCGCTCAATTTGTCGCTTATTAACACCCCATATGTGTTCCCAGTAAGTTTGTTTCTTTTGATGACGACTGTGGTTCCATCAAACGTGAGAGTGGAATCATCTGCAGTCGATATTGGACGAATTTCTACAATCATTGGAAAAGTCAATTTATCAATAAAAAATCAAAACTAAAAAATTGAATAATGAAACAGTGTATAGGTTTGAATAATTTTTAAATAACGCTAACATAAAGTCATGTCTGACCAACTCAAAATAGTTGTTAAGCTTAAAAAAAAAAATCTATATAAAGGTTTTATTTAAGTAATGACAATTAATAAATTGGAGCTAAACCTCCACCCCGGCCAGACTTGAACTCATGACCTATGGGACGCACTCTCCTTGCAGTGATCGGCTCTAACCATTCGGTCAACTAAGCAAGACAAATATCTGTCTTTCGAAGAAGAAATAACCTCGGGGATAACATTTTTTGTGTGTAAAATTTCAAAAGCATGTTCTTCTTCCTTATAACCTATTCCTACAAAGCTACATTTTAACGTACAGAAATGTAGCATCAGCAAAGCTGTTTTACCGAAAACAACACCAACAGAAAATCAATTGAAAATTGAATTTACCTTAAACATCTAATTATCTTTACTCTGTTTATTGGTTTTCATTAAATGAATAAGTATAATTTCAACAAATCAGCAGAACTTTAAAAAAAACCAACATTTCTTTCAATTTAACTCAAAATTGTAAAAAACATTCTTATATATGAGTTGAAGCTCGTTTAGAAAATCGATTAAGATAAGCTTCCCGATGTCAGACACATCTTTGTACATTAAAACACTAGGGGGAAAATATTTAAAAATCCTTTAAAAATAATTTCCAGCTGTATAACAACAACCATAATAAAAGTGATTAACTGTAAAAAAAAAATGTGTCTGTAGATTGTAATACGTTTTACATGTGTTAAATAAATTAGTAAAATTGATTAATCCGCCGCTCTCTACAACCACTTTTAACGCTAACTGTGTGTTCGGAATATTCAAAGGGTAGGAATTACAGGCAGTAGGGTGGTAAGATAAAAGACGGGAATGCTTCACACTTCAGTGCACACAGTTGACCTCAAAAGCAATTTCAAAGTAAACCCCGAGTAAACCAAAAGTAAACCCCGAGTGGACCCAAATTTTCAAAAAGTAAAACCTGAGTAAGTAAACCCCAAGTAAATTGCTAAATTATGTCTACTTTATTAGGTAATATTATGACGTTAAATAACATAGTTATGTTAACTTTGTTTCCATTTTTGATTGACCTACGTAGTTCAATGTGTTCGTACATACAACAATCACCGATTTCTTCATTTTTGGGCATTGATGATGACTTGTTATTTTTTGATTTCATATTCGACATATTCCTTACTTTCTGGCCGGTGCGATTAGAAATTCGACCTTAAGAGTGCTGAATTATTAAAAATATATATTATATGTCCGTACAGATAAAACCATGTATTATTTTAGCGTCTTTTATAAGTTAATATTCTGTGTAATGCCATTGTTACTATTTTCCTTACTTTTGGTCAGGACGACTATAAAATAGAACTTAATAGTGCTGCGCAGTGCAAAACTTCAGGAAAGAAAAAAAATATTATTTTTCTAAAACCGTCATAGTATAATTGATTTCATCTGTAAACTGTTTTTCCCAATAATTAAGTACAGTCAGATCTAGCATATCTTTTACAACATACACCAAAGCATATAATAGCATAGCATTAAAATCTCATAGTATAGCATTGGAATCTTATACATAATCATACAATCTCATAGAATCTCATTCGCCATATCATATCATATCATAGCATATCATAGCATAACATACATGATTATAACTGGGTTTTAAATGGTTTTTCTTTTGAAGAATAAATGCTCACATTGCAGATTAGTGGTTTACTTTGGCTTTTCATCATTTAACTTCCAAAAGTGTGGAGCTCGTCTGTGTATGGAAGCGTTTTTGTTCAAATTCCATAGCATACCATAGCATAGCATAGCATACCATATCATAAAGCTCTTCATTTCTATTTCTCTTAGGGTAGCATACAAATCTCATAACATTGCATTGGAATTTCATAACATGTCATTAAAATCGCAAACCAAACCATAGCATTAAATTGTTTACCTCCCATGTATGGATTGAACGATTTTACAAAAGCAGCATCCATTCCAAAGACACAGTCGCTTCCAGGCGGTACATAGTTTCCGCAGAATGCTTCGACAACTTCTCCCACTGGCTCAGGGGTTGTAAATTTCAAATCGGTATATTGAACAACAACTTGTGGCTCTTTGGCCATCATGCAATGAGGTTTTTGTTTATATTCTGAAAGCATACAGTTCGCGTCGTACAATTCCTCATATTCTTTGATTACACTATGTGCAGTAGTGAGAAAACCAGTGACGGGTACAGTAGAATCGACGTTCGATTTTACCAGAAACCCGACACACCCATATGTATTTGTGCCTTGAAGTCCAATTCTAGATCCAAATAGTACATCTTTCCCTCTCCATTGTGAAATGATGTTATTTTTGTCACACGGGTAATCCTCAAGGGACAGCGGCAAAGTATTTTTTTCTATAAGATATGAACACACACACACACATATATATATATATATATATATACTCCAAAAATAAATAGTATAAATCCACACACGTAGTATTATATGAAAAAAATCACAACACCGAAATAAACTCAACTAGTTTCATTTTAAATCATCAGGAGTTTGAAAACATGTTGCTAAGTTACACAACTTAGCAACATGTTTTCAAACTCCTGATGATTTAAAATGAAACTAGTTGAGTTTATTTCGGTGTTGTGATTATTTTTATATATATATAACTTTTCATAATTTAGATATCTCTTCAGATAAATAATTCGTGTACAGTTGTTGATTAAATATGTTTATATTTACGATAACTTATACTTGATTTCAAGAAAAAGGTGTCCAGGTAGCGTAGTGGGCAATGCACTCGCTTTCAGCGCTGCGACCCGCGATCGACAGTGTGTATGGCGGTTGCCCACTTGAACACGTGGGTTCTCTCCGGGTACCCCGGCTTGTTTTCTACACCAATGACCCCCCTCGCGCTAACATCCTTGCCAACGAGAGATATTAATATAAGCTGTATAATTTGTTAATCAATCGTTGTGAAATAAAAAAAAGTTTAGTTCAGCTCAGAAAAAGGGACCGACTCTTAAAATTAGGGAAAATAATGTCTCTAAAGTATTTTATTGATAACTCTTTCCTGACGATAATTTGTTATTAATAACACAAGCAAGAAACAAGCTGAAGTTAAAACTGAAATTCATTTTCAAATCACGGATTCTCTTTGCATTGCAAATACATTGGGGTTAAAAAATTGTTTATTTCAAAATATTTATTCCGCGTTTTTTTTTTTTTGTTAAGAAAGTAGTTTAAAAAACAAAAACAAAAATTCGATAATTCTTAAGTCGTTCTTGAACCTTTTGGGGTTTTTTTGTTCAGTTTTTCTTGGAATTGTTAAGATTCTTATTATTTGGTAGTTAGAATCATTCGGATTTTGTTAAATCGTACTACAAACCAATGTATTTTTATCTATTTGTTTCAGTTACCCTTGTTATTGATTTTCAAAATCTGCTTTTTACAGAAACTTTCAACTTTTCTCTCGACATTAACGGAATATGAACTCGTTGCGTTGATCACCTACATCTCAAAAAGGATAAATATTCTAATAGGCAGCATGGAAGAGAAAAAGAAACTCCACATGTAATAATGCACTGAACAACATTCAAACATCATACGTTTGTTAAATGGCCTTAAAAGGAGATAAGGGGTCGGTCTCTGAAACATGTTCTGTAAGATATTTCAAGAATGATAATGAATTTCTAAACAGTCGTTGAACAAAATGTATAACTCTTTACTGAGAGATATATTGTAATACGCTATAGATGCAGAACCATTTATCGTACACTTGAATGTCTATTGATTTTCAAAATAGTTACCTACAACATTTTTACCAACAAAAACACAATTGGTAACAAATTTATAAGCACGTGTTGTACGATATATGTTCATACTACTCTGTCGTTAAATTACTTAACTCAAAATTTGTCGTTAAATTACTTAACTCAAAATTTCCTTTACAGTCTTACTGACAGATCAAATATATGTCAAATCTAAAATCATCATTTTTACTTGTAAATAAGCTAAACTGCTTCTTTTAAACCGCTTCTTGGAAAACACATTATAAATAAAACGTCTGAAAATGTTTATTGTATAATGTTTATAAGCATACAGTGTTAAGGGACAAAGTTAATCTGAACAAAACTGTTGCAAATAAGCACACTGAATTTCATAAGTAATTAAAGCATTTCAAAACACATTGTTACCGTAGACTGACTGATTTCAATTTATATATACTACCTATCAAATTCACTTAATCTCTTAGTTATCACTATGTATACCCTAATAACATTTAAGACAGGGATTGTATGTGGGACATTATAATACTGATGTTTTAGTATCTAAAATGAAAGTTAAAAAAACAAATCTACGATTTGAGAATTGTTTGTATTTCTAAAACATTGTGAAGATAAGGCGATATCTTCAGCCGAACTTTATTATGAATTATATATAAATTTGCCTTTAAATAACTTAACATATTAGAAGAAGTATTAATTTTATGTAAGCGTTATCCCCCGCCCAATGCATAGGCTTTATTTCGGCTTTCTTGCGTGTATGCACCCCCCCCCCCCAATTCCCCTCCATGATATGTCATGTCACAAGGTGATAACACGCCTTGCGATGCTCTTGTTTGGATATGTGTTGATTTCATTTTTTTTCAGGATCAGATAGGTGTATAAGAACGTATTCCATAAACAGCTTCCACACTAGCTTCAGTGCGCATAATCGAAAACAAAGTTTACATTCTGATTTATTTGTCTCGTAGCTAGTTACATTAAACCATTTCATTCACATTTCGAAGTTAGTTTATAATATATGTCTGATATCATACATGTAAATGAAATATACAATTGTAACTAATACTTCTAGAGAAGATATCAATATTGTTACTTACCTTGATTTTCATCATTCATTTCAAGTTCCTAAAAAATATTTAAAATTATCTAGCATTTCAACAAACTAAAGCAACCTATTTCCAGAATTGGAAAGTAAATTAAGATTTAAATGACATCAGAACTTTAAAAAGAATGACTGAAATAATTTACACCTGCCCAGCATATATCATTATCCACTACATGTTTCTTATCAATATCACATATTTCACATAAATGATTAGAGACAGGAAACATACTCTGGGAAATAAATGATACGTCTTCTTCAATATTGAGCACATCTTTTCGACATTTGTAACCAATTTCATAAGAGAGGTCGTCATCGTGTATAATATCCTCCACTGAATGTTTTATCTTTTTAAGTAGTCTTCCATCATATATATTTGGCGATGCCCAGACCTGCACCCGAATTTCAAAATTGCAATTGCATAAAACCACAACATGTTTTTGGAAAGAGAAACATGCTGCATTTTGGTAAAGACAAATGTTATTCTTCGCTCCTTCGGTCAATATGGACCAATTATTTAGTTTGGAACATTTTAAAACTATGCCATGAAAAATATTAATTTGAAGCTGCATTTCATCATCAAACTTGAAGCAGAGAATAGAGGACTTTGAATTGTTCTCACCAGTCTTGTCAAACCTTTTACTATTCATGCTAGGGAAATAATACACAGTAGAGTCAATGGAATGCAATTCTTTTAATTGCATCAATAATCCCAGCTGTTGCATGTATGCTATTATTGTCGTTTTGTGCTTCAGATAATCTTTTCCCTGGATATGCCAAATTCTATCAAGTTCTACACTGTCTAATTCACCAGTGCGACAAAAATGCCTACGCTTCATATCGTTTTCCTCTGGTCTGACAGGGTATTCAATGATACACTTAAATGCATCAAGGAGCCACTGGATATCAAGAATAATCTTTTCCTTCAAGCCATCTTTATCAAAGTATAACAGAACACCAACTCTGTGAAAAAAGACCAACATTTTAGAAATTTCTGACTCGTCTATCCTAAATTCCTCAGTGCTTAATTGGTCACTGTAATCTGATAATGTTTTCCGTGGAATTACTTTTTCAGTTTCTTTCATTTTATTTAATATATGTTCAAATAATGCCCAGACAGGTCGAATATTTTCTTTCGAATAACGAGGGCAATTCACAATATTAGCAATGCATTTTTTTAGGTCCTTTAAATCCTCCAATTCTGATCCTGAATCCGGAAAACCTATTGTATACATTCGGTCTTCATTAAGATGTCTTCTAAGACCAGAATGAGACCAATTATCAAAGAGTTCATTGAGACTCTTAAGAAATTTGCGACATTCCTGCAATACAAAATATAAAGAAAAAGTAGAAAAGGATGAATTGATAGGTATATATTTAATTTACGAATGTCTTAAATTATTCTTTATTAAATAATCATGAGTTAGAGTTATTATTGATTGTTTGAAACTCAGAAATTAATGACATACATATGTTAAACATGAAATTAAAGAAACGCAAATTGCAAATGTATCAATACAATGCATATGGCCTAAAAGTATTGTGGATTTTTTTAGAAAGAATAATGTAAAGAAATTTGTTATTTTGATTTTTTGCTTTAATTGATTTGAAAGTGCTAAATATTTTTTGTTTCAATCGATATTTTTAAAACGAATTAACTTGGCACACAGGATCTGGTGTCTGTTACGAATGTATTACGAGAGATTAGAAAAAAAAAGAACAAGATGGTCTAGGGTTGCTTGACAGACTTTTAAACGACTGTTTTAACTGAAGTGAACAGCCAGCGAACAAAGTTATAACTTGACCTGACGGACAGAAAATAGGTCAACCGACGAAAAACATCTCATTTGCCAAGTATAAACCAATGATTATGGTAACAATATTCATTTGGTAGAAGTGGGTCTTTTTAAATCAATAATCCTTTTAAAGAGAAAATTGAAATTTAAAATTCGTTTTAGATAGCTAGCTAGACTTTAAATATGCGACACTCAGATTGTTCAAAATGACGATTTCAAAATAAATATTCCCAAAACTATGATCTTTCTATCATTTTTTTTCCTACAAAAGGTATTTCTATGTATATATTAGCGACAAAAGTCATGAATATGTGTCATTTCTCTTTCGTTTGATAAACACCCTTCTCCAGACTGGTTACTTTTCACATCTGATATGAAAAAAGTAGACTTTTAACCGATTCTTTTATCACCGTTTAAAACACAATTTATCAAAATGAATATTTATTCATCATTATTTACAAAGGTCAAGCGTGGTTTCATTTCTTTCTAAAAACATTTCAACCCCTCCCTAGAAGAAAATAGTAATAACACACCAACAAACTGTAAAAATAAACTGTTTAAGTATGTGATTATATCAAAAAGAAAAAAATGCAGTAAGGGCAGGGGTTTATTTCACGATTTTAATGTTACAGATTGCTTTGAATAAAACAAAATCTATCAACGGTATGGTTCTTAACCATTTTTCAATTTTTCTACGCATCCAAAACTTAAGCCTTTTTTTCAGACAGCAAAAAACGCTGTTCAAGCTATATTCCTTATCTCAACGTAAAATATCATAAAAATCGATTTCAAAGTGTAAATTTATTTCGGTTTAAAATCAGATTTTTCACAAGTTATGTTCTGTTGTTTATTTTGATTAATATTATAACAAAACGTGTATTTAAGTAAATTAAGTTAGGTATAATTCTTATAAATCATAAAAAAAAAAATAATATTGAAGACAGGTTTCCCACTACTTACAGGTATTAACACATATTGAAAATCGTGTCCTTAGTTTTTACTTACTTCTTTTGATAATTTATCTGCATGAGTGCCTACAATTATTACTGGAGACTCGGTATCACTAAAACTGTCAATAGACTTCAACCAAAATTTGAAATAGTCTACAAAAGATACAAACATATTATAATATTGCCTATAGTTTTTTCATGTTGAATTCACTCATCACATAACTAAACAAAGGTTAAATTAATTCATTACCTTTGTATCTCCATGAGGCAAATTGGCTATATTCCTTTTCATTTTCATCCTGATCACTAACTTTGTCATAGAGACTTTTCGTCATATCCACAACTAATATAGAACATGATTTAGGACGAAGAAATATTTGGTGAAAAGCATAGTACATACTTTGTCCTGCAAAATCTAAAAAGGTTATTCGTGGACGCAAATCTTGTTCATTCAATAACTCATTCACAGCATCTTTTATTTTTAAAATAGCAAACTTTTCAAAATCGATTTTATCTACATTTGCATCAATGTCCTCGCCATGTTTTTCATTACGTTCAATATCTGGGGAGTGTGGTTCGAATATCAATTTTTCCTCATCTTCTGTATTATCGTTGGTGGCTTGGTTTTTAAGTATAACCAATGGTATGTTTTCTATCTGGCCAAGTGTTGTATTTTTCAGTGAAGATTTCTCAGAAACATTTTTTTTTCTGATACCTACAACAAATTTTTAATTGTTATATAATATTTTTAAAAAATCAGAAAAGTGGTGCATTGGAATATTAAAGCTGCATGAACATAACTCATAATTACTCAAACAATATCACACATTAATTTTGCTGATCCCTTTTTATAATAAAAAATGGTAAACAATTGAATAAGATGACAAACAGAGAGACGAGCTTTAAGGAAATATGTTTCTCAAAATGAAACTAATTTAACAAATAAATCAGATTAAAATATACATGTAAAACAAATTTCCAATTCCGGATTTTATTAATATAATCTGAACTGTCATGAAATATTCAATAACTTTGAGAAAAAAAGCATATCCCGTCCTTTCCTCACATACATTTTCCGGAACAAATTAGTATCTAATGTAGTGCGGCATGTTTTTGCCGTTGAACCTAAAAACATGTGATTGTAGAATGCCTTGCTTTGTATGGATCGTTTTCATATCATTTCTGAAACATGATTTCGTTGTTCAAAGAAAAATATATGCTTTTAATTATTGCATACAATTTTGGGAGTTTTTTAAGGATTGTAGTCTCTTAAAGGTTTCATGTAGTCTTGGTTTTAGTTTCATGACGGTTTTAACGTTAAATATGCTCAGCCCTTTTTTTTTGTTCTGATAACTAAAATTAACAATACTATTATTATAATTAACTTATATGCACACTATAATTATAATTAATTTATATGCATATTTTGTTTGTTTATTGTTTTTCTATTGGGTGCATATTTAAAAGCAATTTTATAATATATATTTTAATGTTTACCTTCTAAGACAATTGTCTAATAAAGTCAGTAGGCGTCAATTATAATGAATACATAAACAAACCGGCACTGCCATGTTTTTAGCATTTCATACATCCTTAATGAGTAATACTTAGACGACTCTTGAGTACCGTTACAATTACCATTACTGTACCTACAAGTACGTTTAATGTGTGTATTTTACTTTTTTCTCTTTAGTTGACACCAGTTTTTGTCGAAAGCGGGCACATAAGTAATGATGTTAATCTATCTGAAATGATATTCATTTCAAAGGGATATTTAAAATTTGATTGGACTTTGTCATTAGAGGTCTAGCTAAATTTGCGACATGTGGTCAGTTGATGTTGCTCGACATTTTAAATTTCATTTGGAACAGTTGTAACAAGATAATATTTTAACATTATATTCTAATTTACATGTAAACAGAATTATACATATTTTATTTTCTCTGTAATTCATAACAATAATTTAGCAAAAATAATAGTTAGTCAAAACTGTGCGTAATTTGATACGTGTAACTGGTTAATCTGTCGGAAAACACGCAATAAACCGATTAATAATTATGCGAGAGATTGTCATCCCTAATATATTCCATAACAGATTTAATCAAAGACGCATGAAAGTTTAAGATTCATTTGTAAAATACCCTACATTCAAATAATTTAATTTTTTTTTTAAATTAAACTACTGTTGTCTGAATATTCATAACGAATTCACTATTAGATTTCTTACAAATTCGATACACTCGCAAAACGATTTACGGCTATAACAAAATGTATTTTTAATGGTCCCTTGATTTTCGCAATAAATGAGTCTTGCTGTATATTGAAACAGAGGATATCTCGACATAACTTTGTTTTTCTTACTATAGCAGGGGTTTTTTTGGATTAGGATAGGATATTATAGATAATAAAATTAAACCTTCTAAACAGATACATGTAATAGCTTGCAAACAAAATTTATTTTTTGTTTATGTAGACATTATATGCAAACTTGTTCTTGAAACGTTCGTTCACTAATTGCCCCTTAAACCTAACCTAATAAAACCTAGACCATATAATGATACGCCTTGTTGTCATCGAAACAAGAATCTTCCAATATTTTCCGTAAAAGCACATATTTTCATTAAGTTAAAATTTCATTGCATTTTAAGCCAAATACAATTCCGTTAACATTCAATTTCGTCATATTGTAATCTTTAAAATGTATCGTGTATCATTTCTGTATTTATTAATACTTGGGTTGAAAATTCGTCATGGATTTAATTTCGTTTATTTATTCCACCAACAAATATAACGAAATTAAATCCTCAAGGAATATATCTGCTTTTAAAGTATATCATGATCATATAAATAGGCTCTATTTATAGACATTTGAACACACACCACAAAACATACCTGGTTGGTGTGTTTCTTTTGCCATTTTTCCATCATTTTCTTTGAGTGGCATCTCCAGTTTTTCTTTCGAAAACAAAATTGTTGGTAATGTGTCTTCTTTTTCTACACCTGCATTATAATAGAATGTTTAAGGGCCATGGCCACGATTTTTTAGCTTTTATTATTTACAATGCCTTAAGAATGCATTTCTAATCATAAAATGAAATTTGAGAGTCAGTCGTTCAGTTATAAGCAAGATACAGCGCTTACAATTCTTTGTCATGGAAACAAGGGTCCTGTCCTGTTTTGTTTACTTGGGTTAATATACCACTAACAATCTTTTTCAAGCTGATTTGACTATGTTCCTGCTTATTTTAAACATAAATTAACAGTTCCTAACGTTCAGCATATTCGTTGTATGTCTTAAGCATTGTTAACATTAAAATCGGAAACATAATTTTTCACCAAGATCGTGACGATGTTCCTTTAAAGTTAAAAGCAACTCAATGTATTTTGATCATAGCTAAAGCTAAAACACCAAACGTCGTTAACACTAATGGCAGTCAACATGTAACAAAATCAAATTTTTGTACACGTTATCATTATTTAACAATAAACAAGGACGTTTTTAAATGAAAATAACAAAACAAGCGATTATTTTGTTTAAATACTTTGTTTGCATGTTACATTACATTATATACCAAATAATATAAATGTGAATTAGAGCAACTTTATTTATAAACATATAAAATAGATAGATATTCTTGGGCGTAAACATTTGCATGGGAAAAACAACTGATTTCTGTTAAAATTATCTTTATGAATTACAATGATCAAAAATTCAAACTGCTATAAGGTTTTAAAAGATTTGTATGGAAAGAAAAAAATGACATTCAAGATTATTTATGAAATGATCATCGGAGAACAAACTATTCAGAAATCATAGAGAAAAGGTAATGAGCAATGGAAGCAACTGGACGTGTTGAATAACATTTTCCGAAGTGTTTTCCATCAACTAAAATATTATTGCAGAACATTAAAATTGCCAAACAGATTTTAAATTCCATAAAAGGGTTGAGGAAACATTTTTTATCAAAATATCTCCCTTGAAAAAATAGAAAAAAAAGTTACGAAAAAAAAAATTCTGAATCCTGATGTGTTATAAAAAGAAAAATAATCGACAAATAATGTTATACCTTATCCCGATAATAGACTCGCTTCACAATTATCGATTCATGCTCTAAAATAAATCATTTCAACACTATTTTTATAAACTCATAACTCGGGGAGGATTGATGAAAAGAAAATTGATTTACCATGTTTATGTTTGCAAGATTGCAAGAACAATTTGTTTTTATTTTAACAAAATAAACCAAACATCCTGATGCGATAATAGAAGAAACACTAAAGAAAGAAAAGTGCACCCTAAAAATTAGACGTGTTTTAATATACATTCTTATGCTCACTTTATATCCCAGTGTCATTGAGAGGAGTCTCAATTAAATATTGATCATCAGTTTATACATGGATCGTTCTGTATCACAGATTCAAAACAAACAACTCCTATAGTAAAAGTCACCGAGTCGTTTCACAACTAAAGATGCGTCATGATATTATCACAAATTGCAGTCGTATTTGTCAAGTTGCAAAATGTATATTTTCCTTTTAATATGCAAAGTTTGCAAACCGCTTATTGTAAGCAATGCCCGTTGTTGATGTTATATCATTTTTTAAAAAGTAGATATTTTCAACAATCGCTGTATCCCACTTTTGATTAGCTAACACTATTTTAATAATTTACAATCTAAAATTCAATCTTCTAATGACACGCCTCCCTCTACCGCCTCTGCTTAAAAAAATGGAACTTTTCTTTTTTGTTTAAACTTTGAAATGACATTTTATGTCTAATTCTTTTAAAATCAACGTAAGATAAAAAATTGAAAACTTCATTTTGATATAGAGAAGCTACAAATAAAAAATGCAAATAATGTTACTTTTTATCGTTTCCTCTTCTAACAGAACCTCAAAACTGTTAACGTGGAAATCTACCATTTCTGTCCGTTCAATCTGCATCAATTCGTCAAAGGAAACATTTTGTAATCGTTTTAAAAGAGTCGTCTTTCCCGCTTTTCCACAACCAACTATGATGCATCTAACATGGCAAACGGTAATCTCGCCTTTACTTAGGAACTGTCGGAGTTTATCATCATCTATTTCCGGGTTATCTTTTAGTAAAGACCCATTTTCATTATTATCTTTACATTTCTCAACTTGCTCTACAAATATTGAAATATAATTTATAAATAAGTGATTCTATCTTCTTCTTATAAGAAACAAACTGTTTACATGAGAAAAAGATATAATATATATATATATATATATATATATATATATATATATATATATATATATATATATATATATATATATATATATATATATATATATATATATATATATATATTATGCACATCTTGTTGTGTAATCCGGTATATACAATATTTATATTATAAACGAAACCCTTTTTAAAACCAAAGGCAACCACGTCGCTCGCTTGATCAACCTGTTTTATACAAAATATCTGGATATTATGGTAGAGTAGATTCTGTTTAAACATATTTTCATATTTTTTTCTGCAAATATACTTATGTTAAAAAATGAGTCCCTTTTGTACCTTGATGATTTCATAGTTATATCTAAATGATGACCTTTTTGAGTAAAATCTTGAACATCATTTCATACAAGTAGAAATCTACATCAAATTTTAAAACACGTGCGATGTCGACGAGCCACAGTCTAAACAGTTTAGAATAATAAAATGTATTGATGCTTGCACATTAATGACACCATATATCACATCATTTGTGATTTTTCGAGATGTTTTGATCTGTTATCTCACTCTTGCCAAATCCAACCTCTAGGGTTTAATGATTTGAACAACTTTATATCTTCTTTACCATAACAGCTACAACCATTCTCGCCAATTGGCTTTTGATGAGATTTTTAAAAAAGACTTTTCTTGTTATATTATCTGTATATTTCTACGTAAAATTTCTATCGATCTCCCAGTTGTGGCCAAATCCTTTTATTGTAATCCCGGATATAATTATTTGAACAAACCGTAATCTATCCTACCTAAGAATGCTTTCGCACAAGTAAATCGCCATGTTCTCTAGCCAGGGGTTTACGATCCATTCAGCCCCTCAACAACCCTTTGCAGATTTTGTCAATGTTTTCAGAAATAACACAGCACTGTCTTCAGAATTAGAACAATGCCGTCTAGCAATTGAGTTAAATTGGAGCAGCTTAAATACGTATTTATCACCTAAAAGATATTAGAAGAAATGGTCGTGTAAAAAATAAAAAATAATCAAACAATAAAAAACAAATATATTTGTAATTATATATCGTATGCTTTTCAATAACCACATAAACATTGTAATAATGATATGATTTAAATTCTGTATAAAACACAAGGAACTACACCGCCAATTAGTAGATTCCCTACAATCGCCTGTCTTCGCAGCCAATTATATTCTGTTGCTGAAGTTTTAATTTTGTCGGCTAATCTGCCAAGGGTTGTAGGAAAGCAAAGTGGGTCGCAATTCATTGGCTATCAAAAATGGTTTAACTATTCTGGCCGACTGGTTTCAAATTTATCTATATTCCTTTGTTAAAGTTTGACTTCCTCCTAATATGGCTTAACCCTATCCCTATAGATCAACATTTAATTTCAACAAACTTGAATTTAATACGATAATGCTTTCACACAAGTTATACGTCAAGCGCCTCTCATCTAATGATAAGGTCACCACTGTCGTACAAAAATGACAATTACCCATATACAATTCTATGCTAAGTTATCTTATGTTATGAGCGTTATAAACTACTATAAACGATTATTTGTAATGAATTACAATTATGGATTGAGTTGTGTTGATTTGTGCTTATCTGGACCCACATCAAGCAATATCGACAACGGACAAAAAAGTGATACAAACCTAGATTGCAAGGTCCATATTACTTTCGGTGTCATTGGTCAATACTACTTGGGGTTCGGGGTTCAAATTACATCATATGACCGTAAAACGATTTCTTTAATAGATATGATAAATGATCACTCGCAATACAGCTATAGCCGTCAAAAAAGTTATATTAGTGTGTGGATTATATCTGTTATAATTACCCCTTTTTCTTTTCTGAAATATGATCCAGCTTAGTATTATCACCGCTAAAACTACAGCAGTTGCAATTATGTAACCAATTGCAAGCCATCCACGAGAAGCTCCTCTAAAAGTTTCATCCCCGACAGTTTCCGGTTTGGAAATGTTGAGATTTGAATTTGTAGTATTAAATTCTCTACAATATGAATAAGATTTAAATATATTTTCAGTTATCTTGACCATATACGTATGTACATTGTACTTAATACATGTACATGTACATACATCAAAGTGCTACCTTTTTTGCAACCATTATCAAATAACACCGTTTTTTGCAACCGTTATCAAATACTACCTTTTTTTGCAGCCGTTATCAGCAGCAAAACACCGGAGCTCCTTATCAATTTCTAGGCACGCTGGATCTGTTCAAATACATCTATACGTTCAGTTCGTAATAAACATATAATACAATATAATACTTTATGTAGTGTGGGCAGATTTAAAATTTACAGTATCTAATTATTAAGCAAGTTACGCTTGTTCTTGTGCGCAGGTGGATTGAGTTGGTGAACACTTTCTTTCCTTTGTTTATTGGCCGTTGTGCCCATTGGCCAATATTATCGAATCAAATCATTTCTATTATTATAAAACCCGTTAACTTTTGATTTTGTTTCACTGTGAGTCCGGCGATTTTGTACACCAACACCTCGCAAAATGTATTTATTGTATGAATTTATATAACATAACTTTTCTTAGTGTTTACACCAAGTAAACTAAGATTATAACAAAGTTTAAAGATTTATTTAAACCGTAACGAATTACTGTGTATAAATTGTATATCTATTTATATGTGTTTATATTTATTTACAGAGTCACCTTTTTGTATACATCCTGAACACAGAACCTAGTCTTTATTATTTACTTGGTTACAAATGGCGTCGCCGGTATCTAGTCAATGGTGATTCTTGTGTGAGGAAGAATGTCTACAAAATCCAGTGAGCAGTCATCGCTGAAAACAACTCACCTGTGAAAAATCCGGAACGTACCGTTACCTCTTTTGATAGAAATACCTTTAAACGCCGAACCATGACGACAAAGAAATTAAGACAACAAATAAAAACTCTACAAAAAGAACTCGATAGACGCATAGATGAGGACACCGAAGAATACAAATCGAAAACTACTTATTTAAAATCAGTCCGTAATGTGCAGAAATTCAGCGGAAATGAAGATAAGGACGATATTCATGTCGACGACTGGATAGAAGAAGTTGAACATGTCATCAAAAGTCACCGTATGAATAGAGAATTTTGAATATCATTTTAAGATAATGAATAAATATCCCTAGATACGTCAAACATGGGCCTGATGATGACTTCTTCAAACAGATATTGTAGCGATCAACTACTTTGATTTTATAATGCATAACAAAATATTTATCGTTTTCAAGTTATTCGTAATAGAATTTACGAGTCTTGATTTTCACAATTTTGGTAGAGAGATAAAAGCTTGCCACTACCATGCCAGGAATATGTTTTAAATATTGATTTAATTTTAATGGTTTTAGTCCCACCATTAAGGCCTAATAGTGACAGGAATAATGATTTTCACAATAATACTTGATTCCTAAATAAAGGGGCCAGCCCCATTTTCTTGATTTTGTTGGATAGAACTTTGATTCTCTACTACTCTTGTTCTATATGTCTTAAAAAAAATATCAACCAATAAAAAGATAATGATCCAAACGTATGAACATTTTGATTCAAAACTTTGTACCCCATTTTTGTGCCTAAGCGACCTCCAAGGAATAGCGCCACTGGTACAAAACAACTATGTAGTGCACGACTTCAAACCATGGTCTACCTATCCTGAAAATTTCAAAGTCATATCTCTTATAGTTTCTTAGATCAGCTCTGTACAAAATTGGTCGTAAAAAATACAAAACTACCGTAAATCCGCACCGGAAGTGACGACGATAAAAAATGCATAAACATATAAATTCAGATAATGTCCCATCATCGGTGAAAAAATTGTCTAGATCAGTTGAGTAGTTTTCGAGAAATCACGTGCACAAAATTTGGAAAAAAAAAATAATAAACAGTACGAAAACAATAAGGTCTTCCGTTGGACACGGACGACCTTAATAAAAATTTGCCATTAGAATCAGTACAAGTTCTTCCATTGGAAACGAAAGACCTTAATTAGAACACTAACAGCGTAGCGCAGTGGGTTAGAGGGCTCGCTTCGAATCTGTAAGTCATAAGTTCGGATTCCGCTGGGTTTTTAAAAAACTGTCACCTTCCAAACAAGTTTTAAACGTACTTTTAGGTTAAATATTGTAAAATTTAAAAATTCTTAACCGGTGAAAATAGTTTTATTATAATGTACTTTAATCGACAATAATATCGACATATGTACCGTACCACCCTATTGAAACAACGCACGGGGATTAATGATTTTTATCTTAATGAAACAAAATAGTCTATACATTTACATGAACAATGTTTTTAATTGATTTAATTTTATTCCTAATACGCTTATTTCTTTATTTTTCAGTACATGTACACCTGTATATCACTTTATTGTTTTCATATTCATTCTTTTCCGATTTCACTTTGACTGTCTTTTATTGACGTGGTTTAAAAAATGTTTACAGTTTGAAGTTGTACTTTCATGATCAGTGCGAGACAAATAGGTGTTTCTGATGTGATGATTTACTGATGACCTTCTTGGTGTAATTGAAAATAATGTTTGCAGCATCTCTTTGGTCTCGGCAATAACTGTAGTTGAAAACTAGAGCAAAGCTCGTTGCAAAGCAACGAGTGGGTCTTCCGATAATGTTGGAAGTAAAGTTGGAAGTTCCAGTAAGAAGCAGAGCTCTTAAACCAATAACAAGAGTAACTAAAATAAAAAGATGAAAAAAATCGAATTATACCTGGTACGACTTAACAAAATGCGAATGATTTATAGTACGACTTAACAAAAACCTTTCCGATTTTAAGAACGACTGAACAAAAAAATTCCGAATGTGTTCAGGTACGACTTAGCAATTATTTTTGGTACGAGTTAATTTTACTTTGTACATTACGCTATTTTTTAAACCAAGGACGCGGAATCAAAATTTCCGGAAAAATCAAATTTTAAACCCCGATATCTCTGTAATGCATCGTCCGATTTTCAAACGGATTTCAGTTTCGTATTCAGCATGACCAACTCTACAAACCTCATAAACATTTGAAATTGAAACGACAAATTCGAAAATTCGAAAATTTTAAAACACTTCCGGTTTGGACTGGAAGTGACGGAAACTAAATTCCAGCCTTATGTCCAAATAAAAACAATCAAAGCTTCAACACAGAATATTCCAAGTCTCTATCTTGAAGCATTTTTGAAAAACGCCCTGGACAAAATCACTTTTTTAAAATTTTAAAATTGACGTAACGTAAAAACGGAAGTGACGTTGTAATTTAAAATTTAAATCTTTGAGGCACGATAATGCAACATAATCCCTGAAAGTTTTATGTAAATCTGTTGAAAACTTTTTGAGATATTAAGCTTTAAAAAAGTCAGAAAAATAAAGAAAAAGAAAAATAATAATAATAAAAAGAAACAATAGAATAACAAGAGGGTCTTCCGTTGGAAACGGAAGACCCTAATTATATATTTTAAATAATATTCTAAGAGCATCTTAATCCAAATGTTTACCATCAGACATTAGATTTTATACGAATACACAACCTTCCACATTGATTATTGATTAATCAGCGATACTATACATGTATCAATGTTGCTGATAAGTAGTTTAACGGTCTAAGACTGTGTCAATTTGATATAGATACATGACATATATTATATATGTTAACAATTACATGACATCAATATTTTGTTGATATTTGCATGTAGTGTTAACAAATTACAAGAAATAATTTCTTCTCTAAAAAAATGCTCTGAAGTATGACTTATGATCGCTGATCCATGTGGATTCAAAAAAAATGTCACTGCTCGTGCAGCTTGTTTACAATAAAATTAAGAAACATTCTTATTTATTTAAAATTAAACTAATTTGAATATAACTGTGTCGTAGTTATAATATAGTACTTCAAATTATTGTCTCGAATAAAAAAGATGATACAATAAGTATAAGTTGCTGTGATAATTAAAATTTAATTTTGTACTGTTTCGCTAATCTATGTTAACTATCAAATCATTTTTTTAACATGCTTAATTTATCAAAACAATTTTTAAATGATATTGTTTATCAGGCATGCTGATTGTCCTTGCAGATGATTAAAATATTATTCGAAACAATAACAATAATTCTTGTTAGGTAGCATTACATTGAAAAAAAGCTACAACTAGACTGTAATCGCCTTCATTTTACTTGCATCATGCAAGTACCCCTTGCTATCAATGACAAAGATCGGTCAAAAAAATCGCTGCATAAAATTTGAGTTCAAGTCAAAATAACTGATAACTTGATGATTTAATTTTCGCCGTAGCTTATACATTTACTTAATTTGTAGACTTCTATACTACTTTTGTAGAAGCGGTGAAAGGGATGGTCTACCTGTGTAATGGTGCTTGATTCCATGAACTGTTTGCTCCAGTGACTCATTACAATCAGCTTCTTCAGCACCCTAGTTTATTTTATCCAAATACATTTAATATGTTTTTTGGCAAGTTTTAAAAGTACAGTGCCTTACATATATTGTCCGTGGATGGCGCCAACCCTACATGTGTTTGTGTGTTTTCAGTTGATTTAAAATGTTTTTAAACTTTCTGTAAGAGTATGCCCCATTGATTGCTTTGCTTTATTCCTAGATGATAAAGAATATTTTGGGCGGGGGATGAAAGGGGGGAAGGGGTGTCTGCCATTGTAAACATTTATACCTAAGTCATGTCAGATAATTAATTTGGAATATTAAGTTGACTTTTGATTTATTTCAATTTAATGGGAACATTTGTTAATTGCCGAAAGACAACATGCGATGTTGATAATGATATATATAAAGAAATCAAAATTTAGGGAAAAAAACACAAAATATAAGTAATGTACATGTAATCGCCCAAATGGCATTTAAAATCATTATTTTATGTAATTGTAAGTGACATTTGAAACCATTCTTCTATGTTATTGTATTAATAATGACAATTTATTTGTTAATTTCAGTTTTGTAATAATGATACCCAAATGCTCGTAATAATCTTCAATATTTCCCTTGAAAAATGAATAATAAATGTTTGTAAATCTATATTTTTGTTGTTTTAATCAACATAAATTTAAATTATTCAAAGGTATTAAAACATGAGTTCTTGATTGTCGCTGAATAAAAAACAAGTAATGCATATCGTAGTTATTTCTTTTGTTATCTCTGTTGATGAGATACTGAACCACGCTGTCACTTGAAATTTATAAATGTATGAAATTTATACATAATTGACAATTTTACTTCAAAAAAGGACAAATATCGCAAAATGCTCGTAATGAAATTCAAATTTACCCGCAATTCTATCTTATACAGAGTTTTTTCCATTAGCCAAAATCCACATCGGCATTTTTTGAAAAGGGGTCGAATTGAGGAAAATAAATGTTTATTATTCTTAGACATACTTTCACAAGACGATAACCTGCATGGCTACTTTTGATATTTTACACAGTGATCAAAGAAGAATAGAGGTACATGAAAAATTCGGCTTCGAATTTGCTAATTTGCTGATGAAAAATGACGCAATACCCCAGTAAATGATGGATTGTCGGGTGTATTTTTAGAAATGGCGTTGTAATTAACTCGATTCAAATAAGGCAGCAGTGATTTTAAGTGGTAGAGATCACATTTAAATTATACATGCAAGATTAAAAAAAAAATTAGAAGGGGTTATAACATTGTGATATTGTAAAATATATGTGACCTAGTATTGTTTTTATAAATATTAATGTCACGTGATAGACACGTGATGACTCCAAATGCACATGTGTCTTAACACATGGGTCACTAAAGTTATAATTGAATATATATATGTATTTTTAAAAAGTTTTGTGCGAGATTTGATTGATGCGACCATCACACTTGCAGGTCATTTTAAAGAAATATGCCTTAGAAATTTAAGTAAATGCTGTCTTAGCAGTGATGTGTATGAATATGTAATAAGATTTGATTTAGAATTAAGACTAAAAAGTATGTTCATCGATATAACATGCCGTGTTTTAATCTCCTTAGCGTGATTTATTTTTGTGTATTTTCTGTAATGTGTAACTCAATGGTAGCGTCATAATAAATACGGTTCGCTAATGTTGCTGAGTGTATTTAGCTCTGAAATTCAGCCATTTTGTGCATATTGGCAAAAAACTTTCGCACGCACCAAACTTTGTTTAATTCACAAGTTCATAAGAATGATTAAAGCTTGAAAACCTGCTTTGGTATCTTTAACTGAATTTTACGGGGATATGCAAGTTTTTAATTCCTTGCGTTTTATGAGGAATATATAGTACATGTACTGTAGCTTAATGTGAGTCATATAGTAATTTATGCACGTGATAATTTTCACACGAACATATATTAGTGTACAGGACAAGCTTCTACGCACATGTATTACGTACCACAACCCTTTTTCCAATAACATATCTTACTTTAATTTACTTTTATTTTAATTTCATCTACATGTTCCACATGAACAAAGCAGTGCATCGCCCTACGTCCACGTCTTTCCCCTCAAATACAAAAAAAATTGATGTTCAATTCATGTCTCTAACCACCACAATTTATTGACTCAAATATATATAAACAGTACATATCATTTTGGATCTGACCCCCTAGAAAAATTCATACTTATTTAATCAACCAATAAAATAATTAATACAAAATTATCTCTCAGAACCCCCACCCCCCACGGGATTTTTAAAAATAAAACTGCACATATGCATTGTGCATGTACATGTATGAAAATACGTATCTTATTGAGCCTTCGTATAAAATAGTTTTTTTACCAGTTAATGATATTTATGTCGTTTGTTAGTTTCGCTGATTAATTTCCGGGAGGAGCAGTTGTAGCGTCCACACTGCTGCCTGACGTCATAAAGCAGCACTAAATTCATACAACTGATATTCGTCTTTATTTAGCGTGCTTTAAGTTTCGTTTGTAACAGAGATAAAAGTAAGAATTTACACAAATAAGAATAGAATATTGCAAAACAGAATTACAAAAACCGTAAAGAATAAAAGAAAATCAGAGTGAAATCGGATAAACATGAATATGAAAAAACAATAAAGTGACATGCAAGTGTAAATATACAGAAGAAGAAAGAAGTACGCATAAGTAGAATAAAAAGAAGATACATAGACGTTTGGCTGTAATTCCCTTTCATAAACTACGAATCTATAAGTTACGAGTATAAATCGCGCTTGGGTTTTTGAATTTTTACCTTTCTAATTTTTTAAACCTAATTTTTTGGCTAAATATTGAAAACTTTGAAAATTCTAAAACAGTTGAAGTATTGAATATTGCTGTGATCTTTGAAACATATAAGTATTGGCAGGTGTCCCATAACACCTTAAACGGTCCTAATAATGGTCGGAACAAGATGCATCGTTTTACAAGTAAGAAGTTGTTGTTTTTTTGTTTTTTTTACATCGACCTTTTTTATCGACTAAGAAATAAAGTACCATTTTAAAAATTCTTAAGTTTGAAAGTATTGCTAGAAAAATATTCATTTTTTTCAAAGTAAACATCACTCACATTTATAGATTTCTTCGTCATTATAAAATTCCAAAGGACAGCTACTGTTGAATTTTTCCACACAGCTGTAATGATCCAGGTCACCTGTACCTTCCAGTATTACACAGTTACCTGTTGATATTTTAATATTTTTAATACAGTAATCAATAATCATGTGTCATAACGGGCTTTTTTTTTTATTCTAAAGATTATATGTTTGTATTTAGATGCCTTAACAATACACATGTTATAAATACATTGTATTATAATCAAATTTATTACATGATTATTTTATTGCCAAACTACTTGCTCTATAAATTCCTAAAATGTGGTACAAATAAGAACGATGTCATTTAAAAATAAATGAATTTTGTAAACACGTGTTATATAGTCATATTATTCAAATAATTAATCAATAATTATCACCCATATGATATTCGTCATTATACCTTTTTGATAAAGACCTATTTGTCGGTCTGTGCAAAATTCTATTAGAGATGATAGGTATTTATTGGGGGCACACAGATATCGTAACCCTTTTGTGCAATTTCTTCTTTGTGCTGCTGTTTTAAACTCATCTTTGCTTCTAGGACATTCGTTAACAGGATAAACAGGAAATCGATAAGGTTTCGTTGTAACCTATAATCGAAAAAAAAAAATATATTCTGTTTTAGTCGCAAAATCAAGTTTTGTAAAAAGACAGGTTTATATTTGTCGTTTTGAGCGGGTTTCTTATATTTGGTCAGAATAATGCTGGTACATTGCATGCTAATGAGTTTCTACTGTGAGTAAATAACATGCTAAAATTAAGAACAGTATCATTCGAAAATAGACAGATGGTGTTCATACATGTACGTTCGTTGAGGGGCCTAATATGTTGAACTTTGTCTCGCAAGGAAAATAATTAAAAAATCAATTTTTATAAATTTCGTAAATCAAATTATCGACAATGATTTGATTTGATTTCAGGAAAATGATTAGAACCGCTCACTGTAGTATTGAAACAATAATATCTCAATATTTAGGTCTATATAGTTTTAGTTTTTGCAATTTTCTCTTTCATACTGACATACACCTAATGCAAATTGTATAAACTTACGAGCTTTAAGAGAAACAAAAAACGAATTTTCTCCATTCCCTAAATCAAATAAGCGTATTTTTTTCCGTCCCAATATGCTTACAAGATCCTCTTATTTCTTGTTTACAAACTGAGTTACCGTTTTTACTGCATCTTACAATGCAGAGAAATTCAAAATTGATATTTACAGTTTTGCTCGAATACAATATTATATATTCATTTCTTTTAGAGTGAAACAAAGTCAATATTTTAAGTTTGGGCTACAAGGCTTGAAGGAATTATTGAATGTATAAATGTACATGTATAGTAAAGTGAAAAATTGATATTCCCATTAAAATGGAAGAAGGGTCCTTAATCATAATTGTTTTGCAGTGTTATTGATTGACCTTGATAGATATAAAAAACAGTATGCCCATCCATTTTTACCTTACATGTCTTATCTTCAATTGGCTTGCTGTGTCTTTTTTTATCATGTCATTTTTTATTTACGTGTAAAATAGTAATTTAAGTCGGGTGTCGAAAAAAGGGCACATATCCTTCTCAAACCTTGGAAACATCTGCATTATACAATACAAAATCCACTCAGAGTGAATCAACTCATTTCATTTACTTTTTTTTTTAAAGTTTAAAATAGTGACATCCAGGCTTGGGGCGAATTACATTGTAAAGTAATGCATTACATTATCATTACTTCATGAATTTGGGCATTAAATTACCATTACCATTACTTGATTTTCTTGAAGTAATGCATTACATTACCATTACATAGGTAAAGTAATGCATTACCATTACCATTACTTTTATTTTTAAAAGTAAAGCTAATAAAGAGTTTTTGCAAATGTTTCAAATATACAACACTCTTTAACATATCTACAGCTTCATGCTCAGTATCAGGTTCAAATTCAATGAATAAACAAGAGTCATTCTTTATTTGCTCAATATATAATCATATTGTGGCAATATGAACAACATATTACATAAGTAAAATAATATTATAGACATTTGGCATGATACAATATCAGATATGAAATAGAGACACAGGATAACATGCGTAACAAAAAACAATTTATGAAATAATGTTGCGGTTTTTAAAAGCTAAATATAGATATATATCCCCAGATTACACAAATCTTTATAATTTTGGACACTTAATTTTATTAATTTATAAACAGATGATTTTTCCCAGTTATATTTCTTAATATATTTTAATCGTATTTCTTTTTCCGGAGGACACTTTAAGACAAAAGATTGCTGTTGCACTTTATGATCGAAGTTTCAAAGGGTTCATCTTTTAAATGCATCCATCTTCCGGGCTATACTAAATAAATGTTTTGCAGGAGCAGTCAATTAAGCTTGGACTGGAAAATACTGTTTGACGATCTTTATCTTAGGATATATTAAGTGCAATAATAGATTAAATACATAAATCTTGTATTTTCGAAATTCTATCAGTCTAAACTAATGTACAGTGTAATTAATATACAAGAGAGAGAGACCGATGGAGAAAGAGAGAGAAAATAAGTAAGATTATTTTCAAATAGGTAATAATATTGGAAGTGATATTGATTTTCATCATGGTTGGACTGTGCATTCATTTTGCTTTTAAAGGTGCATGTCTGTCTCCTATTCTATCGTGACATAGCGAAGGTAAGGGGATTGGGGTGTTTAGCACTTCTTAAAACAATAGATTGTTTTGATACTTAGATTATCCTGGGGGCATAGTGTGTTGTTGACACATTTCTTATTGAAGTGCAAACTAATTGGAGTAAATTGTTTACATAATTAAAAACTCTTAATAACAACACTCTTAAAAATGTTATGAACTTGTGATGTTATCTTTAGTAATATAAACAATTCAAAAAAGAATTTTAAAAAAAACTTTTTTAATAAAACATGTACAATTAAAATATTTTTTTCTCAAATAGAATTATTTCTTTCTTCTTTAAAAATAAATTTAATCAAATTCAATTTCAACTATTCCTTTATTCATCACATTTTATTTAAAGTGAACATGCATAAAAATGCATAGTAATGCAAAGTAATGCCATGTAATGCCAGCATTACACTAGATTTTGGAAAGTAATGCATTACATTAGCATTACTTGTAATGCTAATTTTGAGGCATTACACATTACTAGCATTACTTTGAAAACATGTAATGCATTGCAATGCATTACCATTACATTTAGCATTACCCCAAGCCTGGTGACATCCATAATGTATGAGCCACTCAATTTTTAACATAAACTGAATGTAATTTACAGCTTTTCAGAAACTGACAAAACTTAAATCTATGTTATCCAGTTCTTACAAGGTTACCAGTTTGTTGAAACCTCCAGCAACCTAAACAATCAAGAACTGCACACAATCATCATAATATTTCCGACTCAAATTCGATTATATATGATATATATGACTATACATGTATCTCCTAATTAACGTATGGATGAAAATTCAAAATAATTGCTTTACATTATTTACTTTTTACGTTTATTCATTTATTTGTTAAAAGAAAGGCGTAAAGATAAACACTAAATGTTTTTTTAATCATATTAAGCATGTGAAGAGAAATACTAGTTTAATGTTTTGACCTGTCGTCACAGGAATTTGATTTCAATCCTTGTTGTCTTTTTTCTGTGTCATTGATAAAAACATATATCTGTTACGAAATGTTGAACATTTCAAATTATTTTATTTATAAGGATTGACATTTAGAAATATTGTTGAGTGCTTATTTGAATTTCATTAATAATTTCAACCCCATATTCATAAGGGATATGTATGACTATCAAGATAAGTTTGAATCTTTTTATTTAAGACGGATTTTCTTAAGGAAAGTTTTTGAAATGTTCGTAAGTCTCTGCAGTTTTCTTCTTGTAACAAATGTGCACTAATGTAAGTGTTGATACCTTAAACACATCCAGTTAAATTATTTCAGAGTTACTCTGTTGACATTTTTTTTTTAAATTCGACTTCTTGATTATGCCCTACTTTCTTCAAAGAGTTCGGGTTTATTGTTACCATGTTCCTTCCGTCACGTTTTTGTTTCTCATATTCCTCTTAAATGTTACGGATTTTACTTATCATCTCTTAGGATATGATTTTGGGTGTTCTTTTGATATTTGAATAGGGTTTTATACATGCACCAAATTAGCTTAAAATGAGGCCTCTTTACCCCCCGAAACCTGCTTTCCAGAACTCTTTCTACCTTTTACACAATATGAAATATAATTTCTTGTAAATTCATTGGGGATGTCCTGTAGATGCGTAATACAGTCTCAAAGGTTTAATGTCTTACCATAGGGTAAGTTAATTGCTAGAAATGACGTTGTTTTTTTTTTTGGGGGGGGGGGTTGCAAAATGTGCTTCAAATAACGATATCATTTTATCCAGTAATAACCAAATCTATTTCTAAAAGAAGGTTATTAGATATACCCTGTTGTCTGTTGATGATTGATAATAAAAGTCAATTTAACTTTGTGAGTCACTACATGTAGGTTGCAAAGAAATAATTTTTTTTTGTAAACATGAATATCCTAGTTGAGTTTTGTAAAAAATTCACAACATTAATTTTGCCTTTATATTGCAAACAATTATAATCTTGTTAAGATTTATTTTTTTTCCTCTCGTGCTACAAAGCAACTTTTGATGTTGTTTGGGTCGCATGCACAGCAAATGAATATGCTTATACACGGAATAAAAGTAAATAATACCATATATATATATATATATATATATATATATATATATATATATATATATATATATATATATATATATATATATATATATATATATATATATATATTGTTTTGTGCCAGATGCTTGTAACTTTATCATTAAGTCAGTCCAAAGGTATTCATGCAGCGCATTTGACCGTTTAAAAATATACAATACTCTCAAAGAAAGACAAAATTAAAATATCCAAGACATTTGTAAAGGCATACTATAATTTATACTGCAAAATATCTCAGAAATGAGAACTATTTCTTACGCAAATTTATAATGGTAAATTTTGACATCTTTTCTCCTTTTGGAGGTAACGCGTATAAAACCCCTAGCACACCGGAGCTGCATATTTACGGCGATCCTGCTGTGTCCTTAAATAATGTAAAACGCCAAGGTAAACGCAGAAGAGTATCCTACAGCGCCGTAACAACGCAACGGCATTTTCGTCCCTCTTTCGCAGTGGGAATGCCTTGAACATTTTAGAATGCCGTGCGACGGCGCGCACTTTAATCATGCACAAAGTACGCGCCGTGGCTCTGCGTTCTAATAAACACGCCGTAGAAGCGTAGTAACAGCGCCGTAAGATCTCAAGCAGCGCTGCGTCGGCGCGCTCAAGGAACGCAGCTAATCGCAGTGTAGACGCAGTGATAAGTCAATTGCGCTTGCACGGAGACCTCACGGAGTCCTTTGGGATCTAACTGTGTCTCTCTCGCGCTCTCACCGCGCATCCACAGCTTTTGAACAAGTTTTTTCATTTGGCTGCATTCACACATTGACCCAAAAGAGCTGTTGCTGCGTTCATTGCACTCTCGTGGCGTTTCTTCTGCGTTTATACCGCGCTCCCACGGCGTTTCTAGTGCGTTGTAATCAAGACCACGAAAACTCAAACAATGGCTGTTGTACAATATCAATCTATGTCATAATTATCAAACTAGATGTAGATGACTATGTAACAAGTAGCATTTGCTAATATTCCAAGACCTATCAATGGAATTCATGCCATTTGGCTCTGATGTTTTCGCATCTTTTCCATGTTTTCTAACAACTAATAATGAATCTTTTTTGTAGACCTGACTACTATAGTATGTCCCAAGTTATTGCTTCCATGAATTTTTGATGATCTTTTAAAAAAATATACATACCTGTGAAAGAAATACAATTGAAATCGATGAAAGGAAACATATCAAAGTTATCTTTATTGAACAATTATCCCTTTTTACTCATTAAAATTCACAGGAACGAAAACAATTTTCTTACGGAGGTTTATAATGGGAAATGTTTACATCTTTTCTCCATTCGGAAGTACTCGGGATACCTCGCGCAATTTTTTAACGTTATCATCCGGGCTTATTAAGAGGCTGTCCAAGCAAAATTCAGGCAGGGCTTTGCACATGCTATGTCTTGGATTTCAATAAATGTTTGTGTATCACTTCATTTTAACATGATTGTAATACATGTGAAAGAAAAAATTAATTGTATGCCTAATTAGGCAGAAAAATGTCTGTTTTTGAATTTGGAACATGTTTAGTGCAAAAAGGTCACAGAAGTTGTAAATATATTGTGTAGTTTGATAAGTTGTAAAACTGCTTAATTCTATTAAACCTTTTTAAAAATTATATTATTTAGTTTAAACACACTTAACTCTTTAACTTAGTCTGCTTTTATAGTAAAAATATATTTCAGACAAAAATATATGCCTTATCAAAGTTGATGCATATTTTGTAAACAAAAATTCTGGTATTTTAATTTTAATTTGAAATTTCAACAAAATCTAATACATTTTCATGAAAGGAAAAAATAAGGCATCTTAATAAACCTGAGAAATGAAATTTTGAGAAACAAAAATAAATTCAGTGGGAACAGCATCGGTCTCATAGAAGCAGTTGCAAAAAATTACCCATTTTTAACATTGAAAATGAAGTTTTTCCATGCATAACGTCTTATTATTATTGTTAAAAGACAGTGAATGACAGAGTTCATGTCACAAATATTGACTATAATTTAATACATGCTTATATCTTTATAATAGGAAATGCTTTATGACGAAAGAAATAATGATCAGTCTTCAAAAAGCAACATTTTTCATAATTTTAAGTGCAAAAAGGTCATTTTGACAATAATGTTGAAATCTGAGTTTAAGTCTGCTAAAACTATTCACAACTGAAGAACATTAGCTGAACATTTCACTATTTGGATAGTCTAATATACATTAAAATTATTTTAAGGGTTTTCAGTATTTCATGAAGTACATAAATTTATGAATAAGGATTCAAAATGTGTTAATCACTGATTAAGGAATAATAATTAATGCAGTGTAAAACTGAATTTATTTTTCACATTCAATGTATTTGTGTGTTTTCAATAAGTATTAACTAAAATTTTCTTCTTAAACTGGTAATAAACTTGGTGGGAAAAAATTATTAAAGCGGTATTAGCTTAAATAAAGAATTTTTTTTTATTAAATTGTGCAATAAGGTCAAATCCAATTTATCATTGGTACTCACAGGATGAATCACTGCCATTCAGTCCACTGAATGTTAACTGAAAGGTCTGGAAAGGTGACTGAATGGCACAGTTATGCCATTCAGTCACCTTTCAGTTACCGTTCAGTCACATTTCAGTTAACTAAAAGGCAGAGGTTCATCCTGTGACTACTGAATTTGAGGGGTTTTTGTTGTTGTTTTTTAAACAAAACAATAAAACAATTCCATTCTGTACAAATACACATAAATATATCAAATCATTTCTTCTTAGTAGTAACATTTGAATTCGTTATTATCTCTATATAAGTGCCATATTAGCAACTTGTTCAATCCAAAGTTTCAAAATGAATGCATACAACCGTTTTGGAATGAGAACAAAGAAATGTGACCTCTACTTTCAGTCGGGTAGCTTTTGGAAATTCTAGGCAGGTGTTTAACTTTTTGATAAAAATTAACATAAACAGACTGGTATACAACAATTATTTAGTCAGACTAAGTCCACAATGAATCTAGCAGAAACGTCAGATATCACACTTCCCCCCCATTTATGGATCCCCCATACTGATCCATTTTATAATCCATGTATGATGAGCAGCTAAAATATACATGGGACAGTATGCTTTGAAACAACCCCCTCCCCCCCTTTAAACCCTATTCTCAAATCAAATCCATGGTCATATAAGAATCAGTGTGCCTTTTTTAAACTGTATTTTCCTCTTTTTAAAAATATATTTCTAAATTACTCAGCTGACTAACTTTCAAGCATGTTGTACATATTTGAATAAATAAGCAGTGCATAAGAGTGAAAGAATACATTTCATTTACATGTATCAATGCTATGTTTGGACAATTTACTTGGACAGTGTTATTTTATAATATTGCTAATGCTAAGTGATGTCAGTACATGTATTTGCATGTTAACAGTGGATACTGTTGTACTAATTAATATATTTAATTATATTTAGTCATGTACTCAAGATATTGAAATCTCTTTACATACAAATTAACAAGGCTAGTATAAGTTACTTTCATAGTATGACAAACAACCATAATAGATGAAGATATCAAACTAATAATAACATTAAAATTAAATTAGTTACCTGGTATCTAAGAAAGTGTGCAGTAGCAATTTGGAATAAATAAACAAATAATAAACTCATGCAAGATAACAATTTAACAATTTATTCAGCATTAAAATGCTAATTGATAACATGTACATAAAGTGTACGATGCATGAAGACAAGTTCATTCAACTTTCTCTCTCTCTCTCTCTCTCTCTCTCTCTCTCTCTCTCTCTCTCTCTCTCTCTCATGTGGTCAATCCGACAAACTTCAAGCATCTTATTTTGGTCTTGTTTGCATCCTTTATTCATTGAAGAAAAATGTGCAGATGATTAAATTGAGAAAAACAAATTCCAAGTGATATCTTCTGGAAATTCAACCACGCCTTAGGAAAACATTGATTAATTTAAATGAATGCGGTCATTTATATAATGACTTGCAAATCTAGTTAGTTTCTCTGCCATCTAAATATATCCTTTCAAATTACTGCTTCACATAATCCCTGAACCCCCTTCTTGGTCTTGTTTCTTATTCGACACACTTTCACTGTTTCATATGCAGGAATATCATTTTACCCATGATATTATATGCTGTAAAAGTCATCGAGATCCACCATGCCAAGCAACTTGATGGTGTTTTTTTTCCAGCAATCTCGTAGGATTTTTTCTATGTTTTATCCTAGTTTAAATATAGAAGGACAGTATTTTCCAAAAGAATATTTCATTTGCACTTCTCTGAAAAAAAAATACAGAAACACATAATAAAACAAATTCATGTACCTTCAAGTGTAAAGATCTTAAAATTGTTAATAAATATTGTGGAACACATACAGCGATTCTATTTCATTTTCTGATTATCATTAGCAAAACTAATATCATACTGTTGTGTGAAATTGTTTATTTACATTTCTTGTCACAAGTCAGGTATGTACTCTGACCGATTGCCAAGTCAATAGCTGCTGTGTTAAATAATATTGCTGTGCTAACCAAAAAAACCCCACCCCATATGTTCTGCTGTGTGTGTTATAAAATTTTAACTCGTCATTTCATAACATTTTTTTTCTTCAATTTTTAACAAAGCAATATTTTTCAATTACGAAAATTAAAGAGATGAAGATTGAAGACTAAATTGACATAGCTATCAAAGGAAAAAAATAGTACTCCAAATATCAACACAATCCTATCTAAAAAATTTGGTTGGATATTTTCCCAATATTAACCTCATGAAACACTCTATGATTATTGTTGTACTTTCTTGTTACAAAGATTTATTCATGGTATGTGAATGCAATTAATACAAATTAAATGTGCAAGTTAACATCTGATATTAAAAAATAAAATATTGTAAGAATGCTCTCTCTCTCTCTTTCTTTCTCTCTCTGTCTCTCTCTCTCTCTCTCAATGCATATTATTTACCTGACCTCTCTTGAACTACCCATTTGTCAAGAAATAACATTCCTCTGTCGTCATCTGGTGAACACCTCTTGCTTTTTTCTTTGAGGAGTGGATGTGTACATCAATGTACCCATGGCTGCATAATTTGTTGGCTGACTTGTTGAAATTCGTCTGTTAACAGTAATTCATCTCAGTTTCAATAAAAGGTTCGGGATGCTTACTATTATTGGCGACCTCATTTAGCTTCCAATGGTATTTGAGATCGAGACAACATCACCAAAACACCGAAAAACAATCAACTCTTGCAGCATGCTGTGCACAGACGTTAGCGGCGGCCATCTTTGTTTACACTGGTTTTGAAAATATATCTGCACTGAATATTTTTTAAAAATATATTTCAGCGTTAAAAAAATTATGTCTATCAAAAACAATTAAGCTGATTTTATATGAATTATTTATAGTTGAAAATGTATTGCTTTTAAATTTTTAAGCCTCCAAATATTCATTTGGCAAGGGAGGTAACTGAAATTATCAAACATTACCAAAATATCCTTGTCTACAATTTTTCAACGCAAGCTTTTCCCACTCATTTTATTTTATCAATAAAAAGTCAAAATATTTTTCTCATTTATAAAAAATACAAACCCTAACCAATAACAATGTATTGAATTTTAAAGCTCACAGTTTGGTACATGTATAAGAGTATGAAATATATATCTTCCCGTCCGAATAACCACTTAAAATACTTTTTAAAGCAAATCATCATTATTGTGGGTCAAAAGAGAATACAAAGAAACTATTTCAGAGGGAAAACAAAAAAATCGTGAAAACCGATGTGCGACGTTTTCTTATATATTCGCCTGATGTTTGCTTGGACAGCTTCTTAATGGCTGATGCAATGCAAAATCTCCGTAGACTTAATTTTGGGATGTGTATTGAAACCTGAAGCGGTAGAGGGGGCGGATCAAAACAGATAATCTGGACATTTTTCATATTAGTGGATGAATGTAGTTTGAGCACAAAGGTATTTACTATTATTGAAAAATCAAGCAAAAGGTGGTGGAAGCAAAACTCGGGACAGAGTATAGTATTTTCGTCCTAGTCCTTCACAAATTGTTTGGAAGTAGTTATGTTTCAATTACAATGTACCTTTTCATAAAATCAAAACAACTTCTTAATCATTTATTCACTAGTTGTCAATTCTTGTTTGTTTCCTATACAATTGTACACATTAACATTAACCTACCAAGAAGTTATGCAAGTTTTGTGCACGCAGTCAGTGCACAGAGCACGACGTGGACGCGCGGTTAAAACTCCTAGCACGTCATGAGCGCTCGGCGAAGACTCAGCGAGAGCGCAGTTAATCGCCAAGTAGAACTCGTCGGAAAAGCAGTTACACGCCGTGGGAGCTCCGTAAGTACGCATCGGTCGCCATCAGGACGCCTTGACATCTTCACTTGTAAAGCTTTTAAATAAAGCTGTTCATTTTCCTCTTAAATTCCCTTGCAATCCTACGGCGATTCCGTGAATTTTACAACGGCGTGGACACGCCGTGGGGACGCAGCATGGTGTGGCAGGGCCTTAACCTCGCACACATCTCAACGTTTTCATTAGGGTAGTTTTATTACTGGCGCAAAAAAATGTGCGTATAATTTTATTTCTACAATTTTATTGAAACTTGTAAAGCTTGATTGGGCATTTTAGAATATTAATCATGGGATATTTTTAATAGCATTGAATGAACATCGTTTGAATTATGATGTATCTACAAATATTGAATAACTTAAGATATATAATATTAAATAAAGTATGGTCAACAATTAACAAATAAAATATAAAACTATATAGTGCATTGTTTCAATCCTATTTAGCATGGACTTTACCTAATTGAATAAATATAAACAAAAGGAATTTGCCGAAGAATCTCAAATCGACTAAATCACCTTTAAGTTCAAAAAATAACATTTTTGTTCAATCTCTTTGATTAAAAAAAAGAAACAATTTAAAAATTTGGCCTTCCAATTAATTTTGTTGATGAGAACTGTTACACCACACATGCATAACGATTATTCTTTTAGAGTAACGTACTTAAATAGACTATATGAAAACTTTGCACAATCAGTTTGTTTAATACTTACCGGATTTTCTGTTGCGATGTTAAATGCGTTGATTACTAGAAACGCACGAAACAGTAAAAGTTCCATTATTCAAATGTTCACTATTCTTCCTGTATCTGAAACTTAACATGTCAGAAAGATTATTTTAAATGTTACGGTTTTGATAAGCTATCTATAATTTTTATATACATCAATGACTAAATTGTTATGTTTGACATTCTATCGTGAATGTTCTTTGCTTTAAATAAAATCCCGACCAAATCATTATCTAAGACAATGTTATTTTCTCACGATACGTAGGGATCAATCGTAAAACTTTGTAATCAGTGAACATTCTTCTGCATTATCATGTCATTCAATATACATAAAGAAAAAGAGCTGGCCCTACACTATTATCTCTCTTCATTTGAGAGGAATCTGTATTGTTTTAAATTGATTGTAATGTACCACAACACACAAAGAACACATATTTTAAATCTTTACAACAAAGACTTTAAAGGGACAGACTGTATCGGCCATAATAATGTGTAACATATAAAGTTATCCATTTAAACGCAAGCTTTCTGCAAAAAACTATGCACATGTATAATTGTTCAAAAATACATTATCCCGATTGATATAAGATTTGAACTTTACCAAAAACGATTTAAAGGTATTTAACAATAAGCGTAAGGTAAGAAGCGACTTCTTAATAGAAATAATCAGAAATATGGATGAAAAAAAGGGTTTCCATTAATATACGATTGAATTCTTAACAATGATATTGATGCACACATTTAGTCAATGGCACGAAATAACACTATGTAACAATTAGGGAATATTCATAAACTTTACATACTAATACTGTTTTTTTTTATTTTGTTTCAGTTTCCCTCTGTGACTTGACATGTGAAAACCTGCGAAGAACCCAAGCGGGAAAACCAATACTGTATGGAAAGCCGAAGGGTTTAATATTCTTTCTACGACTCACTGTTGCGGTTTACAATCGAAATATGAAGTATGTTTAAATTTCATAAAAACAAAAATATGCATCTATTAATACAGAATAATTATTTTATGTTATAACATTATCTAATTAATTTGTTTTATATTAAATGCTACACTTATGACCCTTAGTGTTGATAATTCACAAATAAATTTCAATAATGCAAGGGTAAACCCTTCTATGCACATATCTAGTCAATGGCGTACGGTACTGCTAAGTATAACACAATATAACGATTAAAAGATTTAGAAATCTTTAGAGTTAGAAATCTGATGTTAAATGAAAGAGCATTTTATAATGTCACTACGATTACACAAAGCACTGGCCCGTGACAGTATAACACAATATAACGATTAAAAGAGTTCACGTACCAGTACTGCTTTGATACTCTATCTAGCTTCGCTTAATGCCTTGTCATTCTTTGAGCAGTGTATACCCAACGGGAAATCCAATAATGTATGGAAAGCCAAAGGGTTCAATATTCTATCTTTTCAGTACTGTTACGAAATATTATGAAAAAAGTAAGGGATTTAAATGTTTATTATAAGGTAAATTTTTTAAAACATTATTCATGTAAAATGATGATATTGTGATAGATATCTGATGTTAAATGAAAGAGCATTTTAAATGCCACTGCGATTACACAAAGCACTAGCCCCTGATATAAAAGTCACGTGACATGTGTTGATAATTCAACATCGCAAGGCAAGGGTGAACCCTCATTTGAATAAAAACTTTCAAATATGATTAAATTATAGGAACCTAGTTATTTCTACATCTTTGATTGGTCTTCTATATCAACATTTTAACAAAATTAACTTTAGTTGATATATACATGACTTCTGCTTAATATTTTGAGTATTTATTAATTTATTATTAGACTACAGATTTCATTAAAACAGCAGCAGGTTTGATAAGTTAAACATTCTCTTATTCATATTCAACAGATTATAATAATAGGGTATTATTTTGTTGGCTTTT